>NC_056727.1:563283888-563538888 GCF_019279795.1 Protopterus annectens
ATAGCACTCAACACACACTGCCAGTGTAATATCTGCCACAGGACCTGTGTGGTGGACGGACAACATATGATAGACATACCTCTGTCCAGCAAGAGGATAGGCCCACAGTAGTGAGCTATGCAGACAGACTGCATTCCAAGGTACACACACACACACACACACACACACACACACACACACACACACACACACACACACACACACACACACACTCTCTGCAACATCAGTACCATACAAAGCATAACACAACTCTACTCACAGTCTGTCTGTAGTTCCTGATCCTCCTACACATATTTAGCCACCCTGAGTGCGTAGGTTCTCCTGTAAGAGGTATTGCTACCTGCTGTCTGTAACACTGATGCCCACACACAGGAATAATCTCCATTACAGAGGAAGTGTAAATGGACCACGCCCACATGCTGTAGGGGTTTCTAGTGGGTGGTTGCCCATGACAGTGATAATTGGAAGTAGTACATATGTGTAATCATATATATATATATATATATATATATATATATATATATATATATATATATATATGTCTATCTGGATAAGTATATGTACATATATTTCCACAATATGTCCTGGACATGGAGTGTAGCCCTAATCCAGCCCCTATAGTCCCAAAGTCGAAGTGCAGGGGTATGTCAGGTATGTATAGCAGGTATATTAGTAGTCTATTGCTACTGTCATTGGGATTGTCTTCACAGACATGGTGTGTGTGGGAGGTCACATCTGCTTATAACATGTGTGCCATTGGCTACTGACAGACATCCTAAGGATATCATTGTAAAGTACCACCGCTAGCATGTAATGCCCCTGTGGAGTGCAGCAGAGATATTGGCCAATATATGTGGAACTTCAGACACACCCTGTACAGTCCAGAGGTATACACATAATCTTTTAGTGCACAACATGTGTACCAGGCCTGTCAATATGGATGTAGACAGCCATGTAGATGGGTATAACACATAATAACTGGTATACATTTGCCACCATAGGTTTTGCATTCACACACTCCTGTCTGGCCTAACACATAATGACTGCTGGTACAGGGGACACATACTACCCACTAGATATTGATATACATCTGTACAGCATCCCACTGCACTGTATGACAGACATGACTTTTAAGGGAAGCCCGGCAGCAGTACATCTGGCAAGTATCTGCACATGATATCTCACTGGGTAAGTACACTAAGCTGATAGGCATGTAACAATGCACTGTGCAGGCTAAAAGGAGAATGGCTCAACACTGGCCTACATCTCCTATGGGGAAATGCACATGTAACTGCATATATAGCAGGCTGAACAGGCATGTCACAGCACAGGGTAAGATACACCTGTGTGAAAGTGCATAACCACAACCAATGTGAACACAGCCATAGCCACATATGGTAAGCTAGCATAATATTACAGTATATGGACTATATGTTCTACACCATCCTCATATGGCCACCCACAGAATGACCCTACATATACTGGTCTGCTACACAGTTTGTTCTGATGGCTTTATGTTGTATGGGGCATGTGTGTGTATGGCCCTACAAACATGTACGCCAAAATGGCACCATACAGTGGGGCAGCATGTAACATCAGATAGAAGGGGAACCAAAACAATGAGACCTACCACAGTCTGTACACAGTCTAAAGTACATATTAACAATACACACACTGCCGACATTCACTATCACTACACAGACCTCATTACTGTACAAACATCTACAGAATGTGCAGGTTATGTCATAAAATATAACCCCTACTGTACATAACATGTGTAGCAATCTGATATATCACTGGCTTGTTATCAGATATGATGACACTATTTATGATGTACAGCACTGTTAGAAAAATATGTACTAATGTATATGTTTAGTGCTTATTAGAAGCTAAAAGGGTTAACACATTTCATTCTATTTTATGTACAGCTTAATTCTGTATGAAATTATAAGATGCTTTTTCAAACTGCAGTATGCTTTCTGAAATTGCAAGATGCTCTTTGACCTAGTATTTGCTAGCACAGCAAAATTCATGTTTATGCCTTTTGGAAATTTACTGAGAAGCAGGTGATTATCTGCTTGGTCAGGAAAATGAATGAATAGTGAATGAATAGAACAATACTGTTTTCTATAATGTGATTGAATATGAACAATCAGCTCTATTTGTGTTATGAGAACATGCACAGCTGCGGAAAAGAAAAGATACATCAAACAAAGACTGCTTGAAGAAATGAACTATAATTTGTACTTGCTTTGTGCTCATATTAGCCATAGTACCTTGAATGGTAACATTGCATAGTGAGAAGTTGTATCTGACCGGTGGTCATCAAGGCCACGTTGTTTTTCTTAGGAAGTTTTTTTTTGTAAACTTGATGTGCCAGCAGAAAGTCATGGACAAACAGCTGCTATGACATAATATTGAAAGAACTTGTGATTTATTACGTCAGCTTGGTAGGCAATGTCTTGTAAGAAATGTATAAGAATAGCTTCACTTCCTGATTCTAGTTAGACAAACTCTGTATTAGCACCTTTTTGTCTCCTTGCTGCAAGATTAAAGTGACTTAACCTGAACCTGTCATGTGTTGATTATTTTGAAGTTGTTTTTTCCTTTGACAGATTGGTCCTTTGGACCGGAAACTCTCACTTCGCCTCAGGTCAGATGGGCCAGGTGGCATGAAACCGTACGGGGAAGAAACCACATTGGTTCTTCTGCTTTGAAAAGACCTCCGACTGAATTGTCGTTCAAAAGAGGCTAGCCACGGCTAGCCACTTTTCTGATCTGCGACTGGAGGACGAGTTACTGTACGAACCAGGAGTGGGTCAATCATGGAGGCTCAGGTAAGGTGAGATTCACCTTTTTTTTCTGTTTTAGATCAGGGACTTGATTTGAATCATCTGTCAGGAGATTTGTTTTGTACAAGTCAGGGACAGAAAGATTGCAGTCTTGTCATAGATCAGGGAAACAGAATAGGTAAGACAGTTATTCTAGATAAACTGTGAAACAGAAAATCGTGGTACCACGTGAAAATAAAAAGGGTTACGTAACATTTTTAACAGTCAGAACAATATGGGTAATAAGTGCACAAAAAGTTCCCAGATCCACCGCTAACCGAAGATGCAAAATATATGCAATTACAGTGTGCCAACAATGTTAGATACTATACAAAATGGGTTAATAAATATGATTTTAATGGCAAATTAGAAAAATCCTCACTTATTAAACTTATCAAACAGCTTAAAACCGATGCAAAAGGTCAGGTAAAAAAGCAACGTCAATTAGGCATTCCTCAGGCACACAGGTGGATTGAGGAAGGCAACCAAAGAGAACAAAAAAGTAATAATTCAAAAGCTATGTTTCTAGATAAAGAAGCCAATAATTTGGTAATAGCATCAGCCCCTCTGCCCCCTCTGCTTCCCGCACCAGAATATGAAGCGAGTGGACAACCTGGTCCACCTCTGCTATACCTGGCTGTTACTGCAAAGCCAAGACCGTATGTTAGAGATCCCATTGAGACTAGGTCTTGAACACGTAACTTAAGAGGGGATACTGAGTTATATGAAATAAACAAAAATTCACAAGCTATGAGTGAAGAAGAGATATGTCCACTCATAGAAGTACCAAATCCTCAGGCAGGACAGGCAGGACAGGACCCGACTCTCCTAGTATACAGACCATGGACACCGGAAGACATCCGGAAAGCCACAGAGGGAATTCCCCATCCAAAAGTAAATTTTTTTGCCAGCAGAAAATCATGGACAAACAGCTGCTATGAAATAATATTGAAAGAACTTGTGATTTATTACGTCAGCTTGGTAGGCAATGTCTTGTAAGAAATGTATAAGAATAGCTTCACTTCTTGATTCTAGTTAGACAAACTTTGTATTAGCACGTTTTTGTCTCCTTGCTGCAAGATTAAAGTGCCTTAACCTGAACCTGCTGTGTGTTGATCATTTTGAAGTTGTTTTTCCTTTGACAAGCACATATGCACCACGTCATGCATGACACTTGTACAATGGTTGACAGTGGTGTGGCTGACAGCACATACATAGGGCCAATATAGACATGTTGCTGTGATAACCTCATACATTTACCATTGTAATGGGGTTTGTTGCAACATATGTCCTATGAGTGATATGAAGTCACCATCTACCTTACTGCAATCCTCACACTACCTTCTGCATTCCACAACTAGATGCTTCATGGGTAACACATGAAACCAAAGGCACAATACACTGCTCAGTCTGCAGATGACACTGCAGATGGAACTGACATGGCAAGTATTGCGACATGTACGACAGCCATATCCAGGCAAACACTGTTAAACCAACATTATTCCTAACGCAGTATAGCAACACATACAGTCTGTAGTCAGGCCAGTCACATCCCCCTCCGGTTTGTTTTCCTCTTTCCACAGTGTATGTTGCTAGAGGTAAATCTCCAATCCATCTGAGATGCTGTTTGCCAAACAACAGATCTAGTTACTGCTCACAGTGAATGAAAATGGTCAACACCACCATGATGTTCCTAGATATTGGAGTGTGTTTCCTTGCAATTGGCTATGGGAATGTTACCACAGCTGTTCCACATGCAATCAGCTAGGGGAGGGCTGCAATCCATGCAGAGGCCATCAGCTGATCATGAGAATCACTTAAAATACACATGCTGCTGCCTAAGCAAAGCAGGTGTGGGTCTCCGCATCCACCAGAGAGGGAGCGGGGAAGGCAGACAGAGGAGAATACATGTCAGGGAGGGGTGGGAGAGTAAAACTGAAGCATGTTTGTGTCACACACCTACCAGCACAGGGTATCAACCCCCCGACAACTAAGTAATGCTATCACAGTTTGATGCAGTTATTTGATGCACCACATGGGTTACCTGCTGTGGCGCACTCAGAACATATATGTGATGGTGAGTGACATCTGCAACAGGGATAAGGTAGATATACGGTAGGTGATGTACATGTGCCTGTCCGCATGAACAGGTGCCAGCGTTAACACAGCCACACTCACACAGGGAAGTACACACATTGACACACTTGGCAGGGCCAGGAGTACAACTCATCACTAGTGGGATTGCCACAACACATCAATGTGCAGGTATCACATGCACCACATGGGTCATATGGAGATTGTATGGGCAAAGATTTTGAGGAGGTGTCAGACATCAGACAGCATGCTTCAGTATACCCAGGGGGTTGTAGTGAGTGTGGATGTGGACATACGCACCATACAACACACACACACACAAACAAACACACTGGGTGCCAGTACTGACATGCATGGGTACATGTCTGCTCGGGTGTGTGGTGGTCAACTGTGCCAGCAGGCTATACAAGGGTAGGTGATAGGTTCACCTTGGCATCAGGCCACATGACAATGGTCTGCATTGTGGCTCAGGGCTGTCATTTCTGCATTTGCCCACACAGGTGGGTATTGTATCCCCTATCCAGTTACCTAGGTGGCTATTGTGTGTGGCCAATGCTGTGCATCCCCTGCCATGTATGTGTACCTTACTCCATGACATGGATGGTGTCTAGGATGTGCACACCTCACACATGCATGTACAGTGACATGTGGAACTGTACCTGGGGTGCCTGGCCCATGTTGTGAACACAGATTATCATCAGATGTGCCAGTCTTGGCCACCTGTGGCAGATACTGGCAATGGGCAGCAGGTGAACCCTGCACCTACATTGATAGCATGTTAACAGCATTCCCTGGTGCCAGTGGCATCTGTCCATACAGGGCATGTTGTCAGGCATGGTATGTCTGTTGTGGGTCACATGTGAAGGCGGCAACAGGTGGTGCAGGTGTCCATTGGGGAACATGGGGGAAGTGCCTTGTCTGCATGTACATGCATATTGGACAGATGGGCAGGGTGACATGCCCTCTGTAGCCCACTGCTATCACTCCATAGTTACTATTGGTGGCCAATATGCAGTGTACTATGCACATATTGGCTGTTGCCTAGGCATGTGTGTATGAGACATGGTGTGTGTTCTGGGTAATAGTGTGGTTGGTAACTGTGATTGTCTGGCCTTGATTTCACATGTATGGGTATGACTTTGCACCCCAGCCTCTCAGCTATTTTGCATCTGTTATCCCAGTATGGTTGACATTGTGATATGTCAATATGTCATAGGGCCACCATATAAGAAATATGCAAAACCCGCTCCATATTGGCCGCAGACTCATAACCACCTCTACACAGGATACAAGTTACAAATGCACACACATGTCATGGGTGGGAGTAGAAACTTTCTTAACTAGTTTATTGCACTATAGCACCACACAGTTATAGCACGCACCACAGACATTACTGGAGAACTCCATCCCCAAAGGTGTATTTCACAATGCATGATGTCAGCAGGATTACCAAAGTAGGGCATTTCAAATGTGCTGTGAGTGAGTAGCTTAAAATGCATTGCTCCCTACACAGACAGTGAGACACACACAAAACATCTACAGCTGACATGTGTGGGTATAGAACCCATGATCAAAGTCTATATCACACTACAGCATGGAGCTGTTATAGGACGCACCATGGGGATTACTAGAGAACTCTTTTCCCAAAGGTGTATTTCACAAAGAATGACATCAGCAGGTTTGCCAAAGTAGGGCATTTCAAATGTACTGTGGGTGACTAAAATAAAAGTCCAAACGGATCCAGAAACTGCCACAGACCACAAGTTGATAAATTCAAAAATATCCAAGGATTAACGCTTTATTTATACTGCGTTTTCGTCCACAAGTGACTTCATCAGATAACAAAGTGTGCTCGTTACAAACTGAGCTTATATACATATGCAGTAAAATCTTGTCCAATCATGACAAACATTCAATTTAAAAACTAAGTACTTTGTACTTCTTTTCCTGTGTCCTACTTTTTATTTATAAATAAATAACTTTAAAACATTTATAAAACACAATAAGATTGAAGTGTATTTGAATAAACTACATTATATTATGTTGAAATCTTTTGATCCACTTATTTCTTGTTAATATTAATTTAATGTTGAAGTGAAAATATCAGTGATTTGTTTTAAATGCCTTTGACTCACATTTTGTTAGCTATAATGCCATCTAGTGACCTCTTTTGATATGGCAATTAATTTTATATCATATCTTCATTGCTTTTAGTTTTAAGAGGGGTAAAATGGAAATGTGTTCATTTAAACCAGGGTTTTTATTTGCTTCTAGATGTAATTGCCACCATAGTTCTTTATAGGCTATGTTCTCTTCCCAGGGACCACCTCTTATGTCCATTTTCACCTGGTCCAGGACAAAAAATCTGTATTCATATTCCATACATAGTTGGGAGTGTCTAAATAGTGCGTTGGTTTCTTTCCCTTTCCTGATATCGTATATGTGTTCGTAAATCCTTTTCTTCAGGGTTCTCTCAGTCTTCCCAACATAAAATGATGCACATTTTCTACAGATTACCAAGTAAACCAAGCCTTTGGACTCACAATTGAAATAGCCCCTACCTTGTAACCATAGCTCCCTACTGCTTAGATATATTTTTTCCTGGTTTATTATAAATTCACACTGTCCACATTTTCCACATTTGTAGGTGCCTACCTTGTCTGAGTTGGTTCTCTCACCTTGTTTTCTTCTATTCTTGTTCCCTAATTCTAGGATGTTCTTTATATTGTTGGAATTTTTGTACACAATTCTTGGTTGTACTTCTGATATTCCTTCTATATCTGATAGAGTGGTAAACCTATTCCATTCCTTTTGAAAGACGTCTTTCACCCTTTTGTTTAGAACATTATATTCTAATACAAGTGCTTGTTTATAATTTTCTTTTTTGGATGTGTCATTGTCAGTTGCGTTCACTAGTTGCTCCTTTACCCCCTTTATGGGTTTGAATCTCCCTTTTCTTGCTTCAGTGACCTCACTTCTGAATTGCCAAATAAACTGTTTGGGATATCCTCTCTCACTGAACATCTCCTCTAGTTTATTACATTCCTTATTAAAGTCGTCATCAGTGCTGGTCATCCTAGACCCCCTAACAAATTGGCCTTTCACTAGATTTTTCTTACAGTGGATAGGGTGTCCACTGTTGAAATGAAGGAATGAGTTGACATATGTATTCTTTCTGTGTACTTTCGTTTCCAAGGTGTTATTTCCCTTTATTATTTCCACATCTAAGTAGGTAATACTTGTGTAAGATGTGGTATGTGTGAATTTTAGGAAATTGGTGGTTCCTTCTATATATTTCATGAATTGATCCAGTTTATCCTGACCTCCGATCCAAAAAATTATTATATCGTCGAGGAATCTTTTATATAATAAGAAATATTCTGCAAATTCCGACCGGATAATGTGTTTTTCCTCCCAATTGGCCAGAACTAAATTGGCAAAACTGGGTGCGCAAGCCACACCCATTGCCACCCCTTGAATTTGTTGGAAAAGTTCCCCTTGATATAGGAAAAAATTGTTCCTTAATACTGAATCCATGAAACCTATACATGCTACTTTGTCCTCAAATGTTAAACTGTTGTCTCCAAACACTTCTTCCTCGAACATTCTGATACCTTCCTGGTATGGTATGGAACCAAATAGATCTACTATGTCGATTGTTACGAATATCGTATCCTTATCAAACATCTCTGGTCCCAATTCTCTTAGTAAGTCCCAAGAGTCTCTCAAGATAGCTTTCTTATTTTTCCATATATGTTTTGTCTTAGTATCTACAAATATGGCTAAGGGTGTCGTTTTGGACCCTTCGGCTGATACAATGGGTCTAAGGGGGGGGTTTTCCATGTCTTTATGTATTTTCGGAATACCGAAAATGATTGGAATTTTTGGTTTGTTGGTTTTCAAAAAAGTAAGCATTTTTTCTTCGATGACACTTTCTATAACCATGTCCTCCAACATTGTATCTATCTTCTGATACGCTATATTTATTTCGTTGCGTGAGACTGTCCTATATTTAGTTTCTTCCATTAATATTTTGTTCATCCTTCCTTCGTATTCTATGGATTCCATAAAGACAATACCCCCACCCTTATCAGGTTTCATGACCCTAATCATTTCGTTGTTTCTGAGCTCTTCTAAAACTTTTGACTCTTTCGTGTTCAAGTTGTGTGTAAATCTCACATCTTTGTCTAACCTCTTTACTTCATTTTCCATCACTTTTTCAAAATTTTTTAATTGTGATTGAATGGGTGGATTAAAGGTAGATTTCCTTTTAAGTATTCTTTGTTCCTCGGAGGCTTTTATTATATTTCTCTGAAGGTAAAACTCCTCTTTCCTAAATAATAATTCCAAATTAACCTTTCTAATAAAGAGTTTTATGTCTATTAGTGTTTGCACTCTTTTCCCTCTAGATAGGGGTATGAACTTGAAGCCCCTTTCCATTAATGTAAAGTGTTCTTCGTTCAGTTCCAGGTTACAAAAATTATATATTGTGAAACCTTTATATGTATGTTTATTACCCTCTTTTAGTATGTAGTTGGTCTTGTCCATTGTGGGAGTGGGTACAGATACTAATGTCTGTAATTCCCCCTCCCCCTTATCCCCCCCTCTTGTGAAAATTTTCCTTATTTCTATTTTCTGGGCTGTATTCATCCAGATGTCTCTCTAGGGGTGGGAAGTCATTATCGTAATTAAAATGATGTGTCTCTATATAAGGATCCTTATATTCATTTCTTCCACCCTGTATATCTTGCCCTCTTTTGTTATAAGTTCTTCTTTGGTATGAGGGGATGCTACTACACACTGGTTTGGGATAATTTGTTCCATTCTCATATTCTAGTATGTCCCTTTTAAGTTTTTCTAATTTCCTGTTTACCAACCCTTTACATTTCTCTTCCGTTTCACCTTTTAACTCTTGGTATCTCTGCCTATTTTCTTTAATTTCAAAAACTAGGTCATTTTTAATATGTGAGTCTAACTCATTGATTTGCTCTTGTATGATTACCAGATTTCTATTATTTTCCTCAATAATACATTTAATAATATCCAAACCACATCTGTTAAAAATTTTTAAAAGTTCTGTGTGGAATTCAGATCCCAACTGGACATTGTTGGGATATTTCCAAGTCCGAAGTCCCTTAGGGACTATATCTCTTCTCAAGCATTCATTGAGGTATCCATTCTCAATGATGATAGATTTGTATTTATACATAAGCCTGGATACATTGTCTACATTTTGCTTAAATGAACGAAAATTGTGTTGTGGAAGGTTATTCACTTCCCTGAAATTACAATTGAAAGTGAATGGTTCATTTAACCAATTATTCATCTCCGTTTTACTGGAGAAAAATACAGTACCTCTGTGTAGACGTCCCTGTGAATCATTGCCTTCGCGGTTACCCTCACGAGCATCATCCCCCATATTAGGAATGTCCCAGTCCTGCAAGACACCAGGTGTGGTTGCTGGGTCAAAAGTTTGACCATTCGGTCCTCCCCAGTCCGCTTCTCCGCTTCCAGGGCCTTGACAGTGCCTTTTGCGTTTGGGTCGCTGCTGGCGTTCACCTGCTCGGTCGTCACCATAATCCTCTTCCGGGTATTGTGCTCGCTGCACCATTGATTCACACAGGGGCGTTAGAAGATCAACGAGCGCTGTCAACTGTCCCACTAGTTTCCTGGCCTGGCTCCCGTCTTCATTGATGGGTACTGTCTCCTTCTCCTTTTCCATGCCGTAAAAAACCACAACACCAACAAAAAAGTAACGGCCAACCTCCGCTCAATACCAAACCAAAATAAAAGTCCAAACGGATCCAGAAACTGCCACAGACCACAAGTTGATAAATTCAAAAATATCCAAGGATTAACGCTTTATTTATACTGCGTTTTCGTCCACAAGTGACTTCATCAGATAACAAAGTGTGCTCGTTACAAACTGAGCTTATATACATATGCAGTAAAATCTTGTCCAATCATGACAAACATTCAATTTAAAAACTAAGTACTTTGTACAAAGTACTTAGTTTTTAAATTGAATGTTTGTCATGATTGGACAAGATTTTACTGCATATGTATATAAGCTCAGTTTGTAACGAGCACACTTTGTTATCTGATGAAGTCACTTGTGGACGAAAACGCAGTATAAATAAAGCGTTAATCCTTGGATATTTTTGAATTTATCAACTTGTGGTCTGTGGCAGTTTCTGGATCCGTTTGGACTTTTATTTTGGTTTGGTATTGAGCGGAGGTTGGCCGTTACTTTTTTGTTGGTACTGTGGGTGACTAGCTTATAATGCATTGCTTTGTACACAGACATTGAAACACACACAAAACATCCAGAACTGCCATGGTTGGGGATGGAACCCTACCACAGTTCTAAATCACACTCCAGCAGTACGCAGTTACCGGATGTGCTACAGTGATTACTGGGCTGCATTGTTCCCAGAGGTGTATTTCTTGGTGAGTGACATCAGCAGCCCTGCCAAAGTTGCGTATATGAATTGTAAGGAGTGTGAGTACCCTAAAAAGCATTGTTTTTTACTCAGTCAGAGACAGACAGACAGTTGTCAAGTCTGGGGTTAGAACACCTACCTAACTACTTTATCACACTACAGCAATACGCAGTTACAGAACGTGCTACAGAGATTACTGCATTATAGCCTTCCCAGAGGTGTATTTCTTGGTGGGTGACATCAGCAGCCTTGCCAAAGTTGAGTATATGAATGGTAAGGAGAGTGAGTACCTAAAAAGCATTGCTCTGTAACCAGTCAGAGACAGATAAACACACACACACATACTGAGTTG
Source organism: Protopterus annectens (assembly GCF_019279795.1). Lineage (NCBI taxonomy): Eukaryota > Metazoa > Chordata > Ceratodontiformes > Protopteridae > Protopterus > Protopterus annectens. Next base: position 563,295,609 of record NC_056727.1, read on the forward strand.
CCAAGTCTGGGGTTAGAACTTCTGACCTAACTACTTTATCACACTACAGCAGTATAAAGTTACAGGACACGCTACAGAGATTAATGGACTCTAACCTTCCCAGAGGTGTATTTCTAGGTGGGTGACATCAGCAGCCTTGCCAAAGTTGAGTATATGAATTGTAAGGAGTGTGAGTACCCTAAAAAGCATTACTCTGTAACAAGTCAGAGACAGACAGACACGCACACATACACTCAGTTGCCAGGTCTAGGGTTAGAATTCCTACCAAACTACTTTATCACACTACAGCAGTACTCAGTTACAGGATGCGCTATAGAGATTATGGGGCTACAATTCTCCCAAAGGTGTATTTCACATTGGATGACCTCAGCAGGCTTGTCATAGTAGGGATATGGGGAGGGCGGTATGTGCATGGGCCATGACCCATTCATCTAGGGGTTGACACGCCACATGCGGGCGTACACAGGGTCATATGTCACAGGTACATGTATACAGCCGCTAGATAACTACTTCCTTGTACAGTCATAGGTTCATAGGTTCATACTAGGCTATCTGCCCTGGGGCAATTATAAGCCTAGCTCGATTCTGTATGGCTTGCGCCACCCCTTGATTTGAGTATACTGTGCCCTTTTTAAGGTTTAATTTACTGTCCCTCTGTCTAATAGTGACACGGGAGTAATCCCTGGGACAAACCTACGATCCCCCATCCACTTATCGAGATTCTTCTTGAAGAGATTTAGTGAGGTGCTCTGCCTCACATGAACTGGAATTCTATTCCAGAGCGAAGGGAGCCTCTGGGTTATGAACCTGTCCCTCCAGCAAGTTCTATTTATTGATGTGCTGAGGTTCAAGTTCCTCGGGCGTGTGGCTCTAAGGGATTTAGATTTACTGAGGTGGAGCATGTCCATTAATTCTGGATTTGACATAGCTTTGTATGTCAGGCATAGATCGCCTCGAAGTAGGCGGTATGCAACTGAGTAGAGCTGGAGTTTTTTTAACCGAGCAGCATATGGCATCTGTTTGAGACCCTTGATCCTCTTGGTGAGATACTTTTGGGGTCTTTCTAATTGCTGCAGTTGTCGGGTAAGGTACATCCCAAAAGGGGCATTGTATTCTATGATGGGCCTGATGAGGGATGAATAAAGGGGCACGATTACCTCTCTTGATCTAGATGTGAAACCCTTCGTGATGAGGTGGGCTATGTAGAAGGTCTTTCTAACCACTTTGGCAATGTGGTTTTCAAAGGAGAGATTTCTATCAACTTGGGTCCCCAGGTCCCTAATAACTTTCTCTGTACTTAATGGGTTTCCGCCTATGTGGTAATTTGTGGGCACATTGTTTTTGCCAAAGGGTATGACTATACATTTTTTGGCATTTAGCTTTAAACCATGGTGCTGGCACCAGTTTTCTGTCTCTGTGAGACCTTTTTGAAGGATGTTTGTGTCAGCTGGAGAGTTGATTATGGCGCCCAGTTTGCAGTCGTCTGCGAACTTGGTGAGCCATAGTCCTCCCACGTTTGCCTGTACCTCGGAAAAGTATATACCGAACAAGAGTGGTCCCAGGACAGAACCCTGTGGGATGCCACTTGTGACTGGTTTCGAGTCTGACATGGCTCCAGCAACTCTCACTCTGTGGGTTCTGTCTTTGAGCCAGTTTGCGACCCATCTTGTGACATAGGGGTTTATATTTAAGCTGGATAGCTTATCTATGATGCCCGAGTGGGGTATTGTATTTGCAAGGTCCAGATAGGCTGTGTGGACTACCTTCCCTTCATCTATGGCTTTGGTGACTGTTTCAAAGAAGTCAACCAGGTTCAAAAGGCAGGATCTGCCCTTGACAAAGCCGAACTGAGTAGGATCTAGTGTCTGTAGGTCCCCAATGTCTTTGTTTATGAGCTCCATGATGATCCTCTCCATAGCCTTGCAGACTAAGCTAGTCAGGCTTATGGGGCGATAGTTTCCAGAGTCTGTAGAGGCTCTACCTTTGTGGAGTGGGACCACTGTTGCTGTACGCCATTCTGTGGGCACATATCCTGTAGTGAGGCTGAGATTGTATAGCTGTTTTATTTGAGGGATTAGTTCCTCTTGTAGTTCATGTAGGATGCAACCTGGGACGCCATCAGGTCCCATGGAAGCAGTGTTTTTTGCTTTGGAGAGGGCAGCCTTCACCTGAGCATCTGAGATGTTTGGGAGGCAGCCCTCTGCCGGGATAGATACTTGCTCTTTTGGGGGGGAGGGGGTGGAGAAATTTGCACTGAACCTGTCTGCCAGCATATTGGCGATGTCTGTGGGTTCAGTGTATTTTTTGTCGTTTAGAATCAACTCAGAACAAGTCTGGGAGTTGCATCCCAGGTTTCTAACATAACTGAAAAAAGCCTTATGATTGTCTTTGGTGTCCTGTGCAATTTTCTCTCGAAGCTGGCCTTGGAGGATTTTATGAGGGATCGTAATTTTTTGCTAGTACTGATCAGAGATGCCTTCCCTATTAGGGATTTTGTTCTATCATGTAGTAGCTTCCTCCTTCTGTTGTACAGTTTATTTATGGCAGGGTCCACCAGACTGGACGCCTGCCTTTGGATGATTGGGTCTTGGTTTTGTTTGGGATAGCATGATCCATGCATTCCTGGAGATGTCCGTAGAATGCATTTATATAGGATTCTGCAGTTTGGGCCGTAGTTTCCACTGGCCCTGGGGCCTTGAAGGATTCCACTTCAGTTTTGAGAAGTGAGAAGTTCGCTTTTGAGAAGTTTTTCACTGTGGTTTTCTGGGCTGGGGGTGGGGTCGGGATGTGGACATCCAGTGAAATAAATTTATGGTCTGATCTTACCAATGAGGGATATACTTCTGGTGTAGAGCATAGAGTCCCCATGTTGGTAATGATCAGGTCTAGTATGTTGTCCCCTCTTGTGGGAGTGGTGACTAGTTGTTCCATAGCATTTGAGTTTATAATTTCCAGGAATCTTTGGGCTAAGGTGCTGGGGCTTGAGTAGTGCTCCCAGTCAATGTTTGGGTAGTTGAAGTCACCCAGTATAATGGTGTTCGGAGAGATCTTCATGTTCTCCAATGTTTTCAGGAAAGCCGAGTGGGATTCCTGACTTTGAGAGGGTGGTCTGTAGGATGCTATAAACTGAAAAGCAGTCTTGCCCACTGTTAGTTGCACATGGGTGGTCTCCGATACTTCATGCAATGCCACTAACCTGGAGGTGTGGATATCCTTGATAAATATGGAAACTCACCCTCCTTTTGTGGTTCAGTCCGGGTTTTGGGGCTGAAAAGCATGATATGTAGCCTGGTAGTGCTGGGGTGCTCTCTGGAGCCTTGAACCAGGTTTCTGTCACTGCACAGATATCGATGTTCTCCATACTGAGGAGAGCTTTGAGTGCGTGCATCTTGAGGTTAAGACTTCTGGCGTTTAGCAGCATTACCCTTAGTTTCTTGTTCCTTGTGCTGTCTATGGGGGTGGGTTTGACTTTTGAGCCTTGCCTAAAAAAGGTACTATGGGGTGGCAAGAGCCTTTGCCAATATCCGAAAGCCCAGTGGTGACAGGTGCAAGCCATCCCTAGCGAAGCAACGTGGCTTGTCGAGCATGTCATCCCAGGCTGACAGACACTGGATCCCCTTTGAATGACACCAAAATTTTAGCCAATTGTTAAAATCGATCATTTTGTCTTTGTACTGTGGCATCATTCTAGGTGAGGGTAAGATGCTGCTCAAGGTCAGGGTCATACCAGCCTGGGCTACATGATCAGAGAGCTCCTCTATGTCTCTTTTCATGTAGTCCAAGGAGGTATGTCTCAGGTCATTCACACCAGCATGTACAATGACTGAGTCATATTTGTATTTGCTTTGGAGTGACCTGAGTGCTTGCATTATGTGTCGGATCCTAGCACCCGACAGGCAGCTCACCGTGACCTTCTCTTTATTCAGTCTGGTGAGTGGGACGTCAGTGTGTCTGACAATAAAGTCACCTATAACAAGAGTATCAGGTGTGTTATTCAGCCTTAAGGGCTGTGGCTGCTTGGCACACTGACTTTGTGGGTTATGTGTTGTGTGTGTTTTGTTTTGAGGTAGTGTTTGCTTGGATGTCTGCTTTGGAGGTCTCTGTTGCTTAGGTAGATTTTTATTTAGAGCCTCCAAGTATGTTTTTGTGTATTTATGTGTTTGGTTCGCTGATGTGGTGGGTCTATGTGATACTGGAATTGTGTTGTGTGAGGTTACCTTCTCCTCCTGACTGGTTACACCAGTTTTGAGATGAGAGAGCTCAGCCTCCAGTTTGGCTAAATAGTTGCATCTCTCACATATATTTGAACCTGTTTGGAGGAGGAGAGGGTTGTCCGTGTACATGAGACAGTTGTAACATTGCCTCAAAATTCCCAGATTCACCAGCTGGACTGGAGAGGAAACCATTGACTGACCTTTGGACATGCTAGAGTAATAGGGAAACTGAATTTAAGACGGACCAATAGAGGACAGGGTAATCGTAGAGAGTATGAGAGTAAGTAGTGCTTATGGTTTAATAGTGCTAACTTGTAGGATTACTTAATGAGAATGAGAATATGGTGTTTAAATTGAGAGATAGAGCAGTTCTAAGGGAAAAAGTGAAGAGCAGACTTTGTGGAGCCAGGAATAGTTTAAACCCAATTAGGCGGCGCTGCCCGCTGTTGCGCTATGCACAAAAACGCGCAAAAGAGGGTTTTAAGAGAGGAAGATGAAGGAGTTTTGGAACTGACCCAAAATGGCCAATAAAACTACAGTTTCAAGTCAGTAACCACTCCCACAGGGGCAGGCAGGCTGCTCAATGTTTTTCACTTCCACTGATCAACAGAGAGACTTCCCTTTAGCCCAAGCAAAAAATGGCCTCACAGAAACTTACAAACAGTTCAAGAACAGCAAGCCTGTAACTGAACTTTTTTAAATCTCAGAAAAGTGGGAAAAAAGCAAGATTTTTTTGTTTTTTTGTTTTTTTCAGAGATAGCAGGGTTCACAAGTATCAACAGGTTATAACAGTGCAGTAAATGACCCCACACAAGAGTGCTAGGCCAAAGACAGATAAAATGCAAGTTTTGAGAAAAAAACGATTTTAAAAATAAGTGCAAACAGGAAATTCAGTAAACAGCTCTAGGTTGTGCTCTAAATACAGTTACTAATGCAGAAAACAAATTTAACAAGCCAGAAAATGCTCAAAATAGGTGGCTATGCAGAAAAACTTAGCAAATAAACAGAGGAAAAATACTTAAAATCTCAAAAGTGGCTCCTTTCTTCTCTCAGTGTTCTCCTCTTGGTGGGTGCACAGCTGGCACATGTACCACATAGCCTGTAATGCTGACAGCTACTGGTGTCTAGTATCTGCAGTATTTGACATCTGCACCTCATGGGTTTGGGGCCCCTTGGCTGTATGCTGGGTAGGACAGGCCTGGATGGCTCCTTGTCACAGTCACCCTCTTCCACACATCTATGTACGTCTACCTTTGGCTTATTATAGCATGTTGTCCTGACATATATGTCTATATTCCTACCCACTGTGTGTACAAGGCATGAGTGGTGCATACTGATGAGTGTCTGCACTAACAACTGCAACTGCCAGATATGTCTGGTCCACTGGTGTTTGCAGTCATGGCCTTCATGTGTTTAAGTATGTGAGCATGCCCAGTATGGCCATCTGTATTGAATGTGTGGATCATGTCCAGGTAGTTTGTGCTGCAGTGCTGACCTTTGTGTTGTACACCGACAGGTAGCATGCTGTCTCTGCAGGGTATCCATTGATCATTTGGCTTTGACTGTTACTACATTTCTGCATAGCAAGGGGGGCACACATGACTGTTTCTGCATTTCTACACAGGAGTGGGGGGGGAGCACACCTGACTGTTATTACATTACTATGTAGGATGGGGGGGCACACCTGACTATTTCTACATTTCTACACAGGGATGGGGGGCACACCTGCCTGTTATTACATTACTATGTAGGATGTGGGGGGCACACATGACACTTGTAGACATTTGTTATGACTATACTGGTATGTCAGGTACTCCAGTTCATTCTGTATTGCTAACTATCATGCTGACTAGAGGCATAGCAGTGTACTACAGATCTTGGCTTTCATTGCCCTACATATTATTGTCTGACTTCCTATCCTTCAGAACTAACATCCCACTGTCTGCTCTAAAGTGGTTTGTCTGTGTAGGCTTGGGGGAAGGTTAACCATAGCCATCATTCTGGGCCCATGGCACAGGCTCTGTTTGGGTTTGTCTACAGCTGTTGTTGGGTATGTGAACCATCCTGACTGGCATGTGTGGGTCTTATGGACACACATGTCGCACAGCACATTTCCTGCAGTGGGTTTTGTCACCCTGTGTAGTACTGGCTACTATGGTGACTCCAGTATGTGTTAGAGATGTCATGGTGCCACTATGGTTGTCTACTGTCTGCTGCCATAACATTCAGCCACCCAATTCCCTTGCATACTCACATCCATACCATTGATACAGGTAATGATACATTCTACTCCATTTGGCAATTGGTAGGTTGATTGACTTACCTTGAGGGTGTGCCAGACTTGCGGATGGTGCTAGAGGGCTGCCTATGTCAGATGCAAATAGTACACTCCCTATACATGGTTGAGCACAGGTAGTGTCATGTTTGGCATCCCTTTTACTGTATGTGCGAGTCAGAGAGAGGTGTCATTCCCTGGGTCCCTACTGTGTCAGTGCATGTGCTATGTGTTGCCTCTTTGCCAAGGCCAGGGCATACTGTGCATGCCTCCTTCTGCCTACTGGGGCAGGCTCAAGTTGTTCCTCCTCCGGGTCACTCTGTGCCTGTGCAGGCCTTGGCATTGGTGGGTGGCTGTGTGGTTCTGCCCCATGCTGTTCCTGCTGCAGCTGTTTCCGCAGGATCATATTGTGTAGCATAGCACATACCATAACAATGTGGGTACATGTAGCTGGTGAATACTGCAAGGCTCCACCGGATGTGTCCAGACACTGGTACCATGACCTGAGCATCCCGAACACATGCTCTATTATATGTTTGGCCTGTGCGTGTGCCTCATTATGGCGTTGTTGTTCAAGTGTGTGTGCATTTCTGATGGGTGTCATCAGCCACGGCTCCAGTGTGTACTCAGCATCCCCCACTAGGTGACTGTAGGGATTGTCCACATTGGCAAATCTGTGGTACAGCTGCATCAGATGCCATATGTGGGAATTGTCATAGCTTCCAGGGCAGCCAGCACACACATTCAATATAATGCCCTGGGCATCTCATGCGACCTGGCAGTTGATGGAGGGGATGCCCCTGAGGTTGATGTAGGTCCTACCCTGCTCACTGGGTGGTGCTTTGATGTGTATGTTCGTGCAGTCTATAGCACCCACTACCCCAGGGTATTCTGCTATTTGGTGGAAGAGATGCATATTGCTGGTCAACACCTCACGGGTGTTGAGGAAATATATGTGCTCACTGGCATGTGCTGACATGGCATCCAGGAACTGGTGGAATACTCTGGATGCTGATGCCTGTGAAATCCCCATGATATCCCCAGTTGTGCTTTAGGAGGTACCTGTGGCTAGTATACCTAGGCCTACACATACCTTGGTATCCACTGGGATGGGTTCCCCTCGGTCAGTTTGATGTGTCAGGTGTGGCCGGCATAGCTCAACAATTTGCTATAGGAGGTTTCTGTCCACCCTATAGCGCTCCACTATCTCCAGCTCATGTAGCCCCTGGTAGGTTACCCTGGGTCTGTACACTGTTCTCTGTCTTCTCAGTGTGGATTGTTCAGCAGCATTCACATCCTCACCAACCTCAGCCTCTTGCACATGTTGTTCTATGTTGCCTGCTGCAGCCCTTCTCATATTGTAGGCTTGTTTGTTAAAATTTCCTCGCTTGTATACACCTGTGGTGCAGAGTTTTTGGGAAAAACAAGGGGGTAAGGTATTTGCATAGTTTATAATGGTGTGCTGGGCTGGGCTGGTCTGCTGCCTGTGTAATTAGCTGATTCTGATACATTTCGCCTGTCAGCTAAGCTAGATCTCCTTGATTACCTTCCTACTGCTGTTTTCCCTTCCCATTGCTTTCCTGTTTAACCCCGTGTGCGCACCACGCAAACAGAGTGATCAAATGTGCACAGAGCTGCTATTTCCTGGTTTAATTTCTTTTTTCTTCCTGTAAAACCTGGTGCATGGCGCGCACACACACTTACACTTTGCAAAGAGTACTGGGCAGGTTTAGACACACCCCTAGCTTAGCTATGCTAAGATTGGAGCAATCCTGAGCCACAGGGCTCCAATCCACTTACAGTATGCCTGACACTCCCCCCCCCCCATGATGTCATCTATATCCTAGTCTTGCACCCAGCTATTTATACTCTTACACTCTTTGGACCTGTCTCACACCCAGGGGAAAACTGGAATTCACTATCCTTCCCCTCATTTGCATAGGATTGCCTGCTAATGCATAGTTGCATGTCCCACACTGAGCCTCCCCCCTTAGCAACCATTACTCACTGGCCAGGTTGTCTTCTGCCTGCCATTGACCTGCATGGCAGAATACTGATTTTAGTTAGAATGCTTATTTTATGATCTTCCCCCCAATCCCATTTAGGCGCCACTGCCCTATGCTTAAACAGGTGAGATTGGTGAAAAAAAAATAAAGTTTTTTTTTTATTTTTTAAACATTTTGCAATGCCAATGGCCTTCTACTTGGCCATTAGCATGCTTCCTCAATGATATGCAGTCTTTATTTGGAGCTGTCATAGCTCCATTTTGTAGTTTGCAGAAATGTACTCGGTTACTAACCGAGTACATTTCTGCAGACTGCACTCGTCCTGCACAGACTGCTGCCAGCTTCCTAGATTGCATATTACCCCTCATTTGCATGGTTTTCACCTGCAAATGAGGGTCATTTGCATACAGGAGCTTGCTCCGTGCAGGATTAGTCTAAGAGCTCATGTGCACATCCCGGGAGCTCATTCCTGGATCGCACGTCGACTATATTGCCAAAATTAGCTCTTAGACTAATCCTGCACTATAAAGGGCTTTATAAATCTGGGGATTTGTCTTACTCTTTACCTTTTTCTTCTGTCCATTCAACACTCTATAACTGGACAAGACTGTAATGCAATAACTGTGGCCGTCAATCCATGGGGTCTCTAGATGCTCTGAGGTGTTTTTTTATTATGTTTAACAACTTTTTCATTCAATGACAGCATAAACAAAAACCATGAGTAAGGACTGAAATGCAGTCTTACTGTTCAACTTTTTCTTTTTGTGCATCCTTTCAACACATCCTTTCGGTCTTAGATTGCTGTGTAACAGCTATGGAATAAATAGTTGAATTAAGGCAGTGGTCTAGGGGCCAATACATCACTCTTGTAGCATGACAAAACTAAAAAAAAAAGTTATACGAGTCCAAGCAGCGTGATCATATATGCCTCATTTCAGTTATGGGGCAATCTCCAGGACACTGTATATCCTACCTGGGTTATATGCCTCAGCATGCCTAAGTGCGCTGCCAACCATGAACATAGTCCTTGTATGTGCTCTCTGCTAAGTAATTTAGTATATTTTAAGCACAGTTTACACTGCTGTTAAGACCACTCTGTTTAAACAAGTAACAGACATACTGAACTTTCTTTAACAAAAAGTAAATTGTCCAATGTTCAAAGCATGATCATGGATAACCATAACGCTCATCTGTGCAATGTCTGGTGTATCCAGACAGCTTATCAAAACATCCTAATTAATCAATTAAGATTTTAAAACGCCTAATGGCTTCTTAAAAACATATACTCACAAGACTTTTTAATACATCACTATATATATATATATATATATATATATATATATATATATATATATATATACGAAATTACATAAATAATTGATTTTATTATTCCAACATTCTAACTAAAATTATAAAATATATGTATATAATATATGATTGAAAAACATGTACATATAAATTATATAAATTATGTGAATATATGAATGTGTATATGTACTAAAAAATCATTGAAAAATTATTAAAAAATTATCTATGGCCTTCAATTTTAAAATACTAGTCATGGAAATGGAATCGTTAAGACCAGGAGGTTTGGTGGCATTTAAATTATATAAATATATATTTTTTTCTTCAGACCTCAAAAAATATTTTTTAACTACTAAATTATGATATACAATTTATGCTAGTAATTTCTACATATATATATAATAATTTTTATTTTATATTAGTCTACATAAGTGATAAGGTTTTTTTGTTGTATATAGCTAGGACCTATGCTTGTATTGACTCAGATTTTAACTCAACACATTCTTATATGCACTATTTGCACTTTACAATTAACTATAATTGAATACCATCACTGTTAATTGATTAATGATTTTTTTTAAAAAAAAAGTATATAAAGGCATGATGGGAATGTATTTTTTGAGGTCTGAAGAAACGTTGTAACTGAACGTGAAAGCGCTAACCAGTTGTCTGTTCAATAAACTGTTCGTGGTGTGCCAGCCGTGGAGTGCTTCTTTTGTATACTACAAGACATTGGCTTTTTTCCTAAGAAGCACCTTGCCTGATATCACTTGTGTGTGTCCTTTTGTCATTCTATAACTATGTCAAGAATCTAAATGGCAATGCTCAGATCTGCTCTGAGCTAAAACAGAATGGCAATAAATATACTGATCCAAAGGATATTGCCAATATCCTGGCAGATCGATTCAGTGCCAACTTCACCCCCCCTCTCACCCCCTAAATGGCCCATCTCAATACCGGAAGATTGCCAAATTCCAGTAATAACGGCCACACAGGTACAAAACGCACTCTCTAAAGCCAAGAATACAGCATCCATGGGACCAGATGACATCCCGGGCTGTGTACTACACGAACTACAATATGAACTGGCACCTCACCTAAGTGTCATGTTTAATCATAGCCTCACCTCAGGTTTCGTGCCCACTGAGTGGCGCAGAGCTACAGTTATCCCAATCCACAAGGGGATCCACCTTGGATCCTGGAAACTACCATCCCATCAGTCTGACAAGCCTTATCTGCAAGGCCATGGAGCGTATTATCATGGAACTTATAAACAAAGACATTGGCAACCTTCAAACACTGGACCCCACCCAGTTTGGGTTTGTGAAGGGCCGATCTTGTCTCCTGAACCTGATTGACTTCTTTGAATCAGTCTCCAGAGCCATGGACAAGGGTAAGGTGGTCCACACAGCCTATCTAGACCTTGCCAAGGCCTTTGACACCATCCCCCACTCTGGACTCATAGATAAACTTAATAAGTTGGGTATTAATCCCTATGTCACCCAATGGGTTGCTAAATGGCTTACTGATAGAACCCACACTGTAAAAGTAGCCGACTCCAAATCCAGCTCCAGACAAGTGACAAGTGGAGTACCTCAGGGTTCAGTCCTGGGGCCGCTCTTGTTTGGCATCTACTTCTCTGAAGTACAGGTCAATACTAAGGGACTCTGGCTAACAAAGTTTGCAGATGACTGCAAACTGGGAGCCATTATTGAATCCCCAAATGATGTGGATACTCTACAAAAGGGCCTTACAGAAACAGATGCTTGGTGCCAGAGCCATGGGCTCAAGCTCAATGCCAAGAAATGTATTGTTATCGCCTTTGGGAAAAAACATGTATCCATGAATTACCATATAGGTGGCAGTACACTAAATACAGAAAGTGTGATAAGAGACTTAGGGACACAGGTGGACAGTGGTCTCACCTTCGATAACCACATCGCCACAACAGTCAGGAAATCCTTCTATGTGGCACACCTCATCACGAAGGGCTTTTCATCCAGAAAAAGGAGGTCATTGTCCCACTGTACTCATCCCTCATTAGACCCATTATAGAATACAACGCCCCATTTGGTATGTACCTCTCAAGACATCTGCAACAACTGGAAAGGCCTCAGAAAAACCTCACTAAAAGAATCACAGGCCTAAAGCAGATGCCCTCGCTGACCGCCTTAAAAACTCCAGCTATACTCTGTCGCATATCGTCTACTCAGAGGCGATCTCTGCTTAACATACAAGGCCATGTCAAACCCAGAGCTGTTGGACATGCTACACTTAAGAAATCCCAATCCCTCAGAACTACACGCTCAGGGATTTAAACCTTGTCATCACAATAAACAAAACATGCTGGAGGGATAGGTTCCTGACCCAGAGACTCCCCAGACTCTGGAATAGATTGCCCATACATGTCAAGCAGAGTGCCTCTTTGGACCTCTTCAAGAGGAACCTTGACGATTGGATGGGAGAAAGGAAATTCACCCCAGGGATCACGTCAGTCACCCTGCTAGACATGGGTCCAGGAAAGTAAATAATGTGGGAAGAAATAGCCAGGGAATTGTTATGGCTAGGCTTGTATAGGCCCTAGGGCTGATAGCCTAGTACCAACCTATGAACCTATGAACCTATGAACCTATGAACATGAAGGGGCTAGAATTTGTTGGAGAAAACAGGCAAAAGAACCAAGGTTTTGGGATTAAATGATTAGAGAGGGAAACAGAATGGGAAGAGGCCAAGAATGTATTTAGACTGCAGACTAGAGATTGCCTTCCCTGTCAAGGACTGATATCAGAGGATAGGCAAAGAGAAAGAAACAGGGGGACTCTAAGCAAAAGCCGAGCAGTGGTAGAGTTTTTAGCAGAATCTAGAACAGAAGCTGCTGTTAAAAAAGGAATAATTAGTAGAGCATGTAAAATATTGCATGATAACTATAAGAATCAATCAGAGGAGGCTCAGGAGGGTCGAAAGGATTGGAAAGAGATATTGGATAAGCAATTCACAGATGATTTGGGATTGTTGCTTGGAAGTGTTTACCTAGGTATTTTTATACCCCAAGTAGACTCCAAAGATTTTTTTCTGAGGTAGACAGCAAATGAAGAAAGAGGTAAATGGGAACATATTTTTTTCTGGGAGTGTAATGAGTTGGCAGACTTTAAAAATTCCCTTCAGATTATTCCTTCAGAAATACTGGGTGAGAAACTGATATGACTAAGGAAATGGTTTGAGTTATGATACAGAATCGGAATTGCATAGACATATTAAGGCCTTGCTGAGTTTAATTATGGTGGCTGCCAAAAAAGCAATTACTAGAAAATGGAAATCAACTTCTAAATTAACTGTACTAGAAGTAGTGACTATAGTAATAGAGATAAAAGTCCTGGAACTGGGATCTTTAGAAAAGGGTGGGAGCAAATTACATAGAACAAAATGGAAATTATGAGAACAATACATGCAAGAAGATGGGATTTGAATGAGCTATGAAATGTCTGACTGACAGTGACTGGGTGGATTATAAATGCTGTATAATATTTGCAACTAAAATTATGTCAATATGATTTGTTTTCATTCATATAAAAGTATGATTGCCATTGTCATAAGTGATAATTTAATAAAGATTTATTGTTTAATAAAAAAAAGACTGTCCATTTAATCCTTTTAAGAATGACCGAGAACAGGCAAATAATTATGTTACTTTGAGTCAAATCTCAAGTCAGGAACACTGGTTGCAGTAAAAACTGCAGTGTTCATTTCAGATTGTGTGTTTTGAAGAAAAAATATGTTCATTGTATGCCCCATGTGGACACAATGCAGAGGGCATAATCACTTCCATTAGTGCTTGTTAATGGTTGTAGCAGATAAAGACAGAGAGACATGGAGGCTGAATCAGGAGTGCGTGTGTGTGTGTGTGTGTGTGTGTGTGTGTCTGTGCGCAAGTATTGCAAATGCCTTTAATTTTAGTGTGGTTTCCATCTGCTTTTCATGCTGACTCTGCTTTAGGAAAAAGGCTTCAGGAAAAGACCATAAAAGCTGCACAAAATTATGAAAAGAAGTGATCAGTGGCTGAAAGTGAATACTAGTCCATAAGTGTTCATCTGAGCCCAGCAGATGTCTTATGGCAATTAAAAGCTAGCACTATACTAAAATTCCTATAGTAACATTTAAGTTTATTAGTATTCTTTCTCATTCTATGTGATGGTTTGAATGACTAAACCGTATACTGAATTCAAGTACTTCAATATGCATGTATAGACAACATCAAACTACCGTCCTCAGCAAGCACAACACCATCAAAGGAAAGAAATAATTATTCAGATATGTTTTTCTCTGCTGTATTTTCTTTTCTGAAACTGGTATTTATTTTGAAAATGATTACAAACATGAAGGGAAGCTCATTCAAATGCAAATTGTTTGTTTTTATAGCAAGTGATGCCTTGTTGCATAATAATGTATAGTCTTGTCTTGCTCAGGTAGTGTTTTGAAAAGCCAAGTTCAATAACACAACTTATTTCATTTAAATTTCCTTTAAAAACAAGGTGCATTTTTATGTTAAAAGCAACATATTTTTTTCCCATTATCATAAAATGCCTGGCATAGCTTTGAATAATAAATTCTAATAGGTTTCTGTTTCATGCATTTCCTTTTTAATGTGAAGAAAGCATGTTTGTATAAAATATTGATCAACAGGAAGGTTGGGATTTTGCTCGTTTTACAAATACATTTTCAATTATTTTATGTTATCCTGCTTCTTCAGGCTCAGTGAAATTTCAGCTTTTTTTGACAAGTTGTTTACTTAATATTCATTTCATTCGTTTCACAGGAAAAATGTGATTTGGAGCTAAAAGTATTCATACTGGATCCAAGTCAGAATAGTAGTATACATTTACACTAACATCCACATAATTGCAGCAAGGCAATAAATAAATTAAAACCTGGGAAATCTCCAGGCTTAGATGGACTAACTATTGAAGTGTGGCAAACTCAAAAAAATGTCATAGTAAAAGCATGGACACTATCGTTTTATCATGTGTGACAGTCGGCGCCCCTCCATACTCCTGGGAAGAAGGAATAATATAATAACGGCTATCCACAAACAGGGGAAAGACTCTGAGCTACCACGCTCATACTGACCTATCTCAGAATGAATCCATGACTATAAGGCCTTTATGTCTATTATAGAAGCTGAACTAGCACCCACTATAGCATAAACAGTAGAAGCTAATCAATCTAGGTTTATTGAAGGGAGATCCATTTTTGATAACATTATTTGAGCACTCATTATTATCCAAGATGCTGATGAGAAGAACAAACCAGTTGAAAAAGTATCTCTACATGCAGAAAAAGCTTTTGATAGGGTGACCTGTGATTTTCTCTTTGCCATAATGAAGAATATGGACCTTTTAGAGACCTTCATACAGATCATAAGTACTTTATACGTGGGTGCAGTGGCTAGGGTTAAGGTGTCTGTAACCCTCTCAGAAGAACTGCAACTAAGGAGAAATAGACTGGGCTACCCGCTTTTCCCTCTTTTATTCACTCTATATTTAAATCCTATATCTATATCTATAGCAGATAGAAAGTCAGCTATAATAGGTTATTACTGGGGTGACAAAGAGTTAAAAATAGCTACGTATGCAGATGACATAATTTTAACACTGACATCACTGAAGAAGGATTGGGAATGGTTAATGAGGCTAATTGGAGACTTCAGTGTAATATTTGGTTATAAGGTAAATGAAGTGAAGACCAGAGCCATAAAGACAAATCAAAGAAATAATGGGTGTTGCTGGAGCAATACCCACATTGGTGGGTAAAAGAGGAAGTTAAATAGCTAGTAATATGGTTAAAATATAACTGTGAAGCCACAATGCAAGATCACATGATAGCATCTTACAAAAGGTTAAGGGTAACGTAGCAAAATGGAAGTTATTGAATTTTGACCTAAAGCAAAGACTCCAAATAATGTACTAACATGTATTGCCACATTTGTTATATATGGGGCAATCCCTTTGAATGCTTCTTGGTAGGTCAATATTCTTGAAAATTAATAGCTAGATGAAGAACTTCTTATAGGCTGGTGAAAAGCCTAGAGTTTGCTTGAATACAGGGGTAATTTCAATGGAGAAAGCGGTGCCTGACATTAAATGATATTCTATAACAACTCAGATGACCTTTCTGATAAAATGCCAACATCTAGAAAGGAGGAAACATGGCAGCAAATTATCTTTGCCATGATACCTGGTTGGATAGTACAGACATATTGGAAGCTATATGGGATAGAAAAGCCCAGTGGATAAGAACACTCATAACAGATGCAGTCGATAAGGAAATCAGTTTATTATACTTTCAGACTAAATGGCTAAGGGATGGAGGCAGGATGCTCTGGCATTAAGAAGAAGATTGAAAAACAGGGGGAGCTCAACACAAGTGACAAGATGTAGAGTGTTACAACCATTGTCAACTACTGGCATCAAGTAATAGAAAATAATAGGCCAGTTAGGTAGGAAAGTGCACAGTGGAAATTTCAGCTGCTTGATCCCTAATTTTTACAGTATAATATCCTGGTTTATGAACTAAAGACTTTACAATGAGGTTTGTTAAAACAGGAAAACTGGCCTGATATAATAACATGGATTACACAGGCTATAATAACATGGATTACACAGATTACAATAGGTGCAACCTTAGGGAAGGATTTAACATCAATATTTTTACAAAATATTATAAAATGAGCATACACAAAAGGTGGATCTAATAAGGCTGGAATGGGAAAGGATGTTGAGGAAAAGCTATCCCTTCAGAATATTGGGGAAAGGTTTGTATGATGTGGAAGAGAGCTATTAGGTCAAGAAAGTTCAGAATATTTGTATGAAAGTTCCTGCACAAATATTTTTATATGTCAACTAAAATTTAGAAGATGTTCCCACAGGTGGATGTGTCTTGGTGGATGTGCAAGGAAGGGGGGGGAAGAGAGATTGGATGAGTTTATTCTGGACATGTACAGAGCTTAGCCCCTTTGTGAATGATTTAAAGAGATTGATTGACACATTATTACTGGAAGAAGATGTGATGGGTGAGCACTGTTATTTCTTAGAGATTGCTCAGGATCTATGAGAGGAGCAGAAAGTATAGGAGTTAGTGTAGATTGTAACTTTCATGGCTAAGAAGGCCATCACAAAGAACCGGAAGCCACAAATATCCAAGTGTTGATAACATTTGTAGTGCAGGTCCAAGTGGAAGAGGAATTATTAAGAAAGAACAAAAAACACGTACCTCTCAACCTCTTAGTGAAATAAATATGGACAAAGCATAAAGTAATGGGGGACAAGGACCCAAATATAGGAACAGATTTTAAATATTGCTCTTATAAACCTAGAAAATTTCTAGAATAACAGGATTTGTGTTAACATGCATTTTATAAAAGGATATGAAGTCTGAACCTCAAATGTATGTCATTATTTAGTGACTTCAATCTGCAGTGATTTGCCAAAAAAACACAAATTTTATAAGGAACAAACCAAAAATGTGAAGTAAAAATCTGGACATTCTGCAAAAATCTGGATAGTTGAGAGGTATGAGAAACAGCGGGCTATGCAAGCATGGACCGTGAGGCAGATTATCTTAGATCAGTGTATAAGAAATGGCCATTGGTACTTGTAAATATCTTGTAAATAGTCTGTAACTAGTTGTAATTAGTAATGTTTTTTTTTCTTTAGGAAATTAGTTTGCTTTCTTTATACGATGAATCAAGAAAATCTGCAAGGTTTGATTATGCAAACCTTTGAGATCTTAACTATGGAATACAATGCTAAATGACATGTGTAAGGTATTATGTCTAGATTATTTAGGAAATTGCGCAGTGTTGTTATTAGTCAAAGATGCTGTACAGAATACTTGTTATTAATGTATCACAATCCAGATATTTTGATGGATGTGTGAAATTAGCACAGTTTTTTTCCTGGAGACATGATCAGTTAGGAGGAGACATACCCTGGCATTCATTAACAATCATGTAGGCTTTGCGTGAAGGCTGCATGATTTAAGCATGTTAGTACTATGTGCAGCAACACTCATTGAATATGCATGCGGTTCATCATGCTTACATGTTGATAAGCACCTTTTTCAGGCCAGCAAAAGTGTTGGTGGCCAAGAAAAGATGCACGGAAACTGGAGCACAAAATGCAAACAAAACGACTTGCCTGTATGCAAACCTATTATGTCAGCTTGCATGGACAGCTTATACAAAGTAAAAGCAAGTTGATTAAAATAATTAAAATGCAGGAGAAGTTAAATGGGGAGAATGTACACAGAATATAATGGCATTAGTGTAATAGGAAGTAAAGGGGAGGGTAAACGGAGAGAATGTACTCAGGCAGTGCAGTCAAATGTGCTTATGTCACAAAGAAACATTTTAAACATAAATACTTCTGCAGTGATGTAATAACAATGAATCCTGTTCACAATTCTTGGCATATGCACATAAATAAAAATGGGTATGCTAACAAAGGATGTGAGAGGGGCACAAAACAATAGTGCAACCAAGGGGAGTAAATGTGATATAAATGCTAATTTCATGCTGAGTTGAGATAACAGTTAGCAATGACAGTGGATACATTAGGGAGTATTCTCATACACTGCAGTTATTGAATATGTACTGTATATACAGAGAATGTATGTGTGAAAACCAGCAGTACTGCTGTATTCTCCACTTCATTATATGTAAACAAGATGACATGAACCCTACAGTTGTGTCATGCATATCAGAAAGCAATATATTTTTGCCATTTGTTGTCATATAGCAACCATCACAAGGGGATATATTACCTTGAAACAGGTATTAGACAAGCATCTGTTATATATTTAAGTCAATCCTAAACAGTAATTTAATAATTCTTAAAATACACAAGTGACAAATGACAACATAGATCTGATATAATTTCATTCTTTCAAGGTCTTCATTCATAAATGGAGTGCATCTACTACATGAGTATACTGGGCATGCTTACAACAAATTACAGCAAACACTGCCATAAGACATGTAAACAACACAGACACACAAGAACGTGTCATAACACAGGCCCAATCACACTTTATGATGATCTTGCGTAATGTCATCCAGTAAGAAATGTTATGTAAGCCCTCATGTCCTATAAAGTTCTACAGTGTGAAGAAAAGAATTACAGAAATACATAAATGTTTGGATGAAAACATGAAATACAGAGAATTATTACTTGGAAAATAAGTAATGCCTGTGAGCAAATAATGACATGCTCAACATTTGCATCTTACTAGACTCAGACACATACCAGGACAGATGTCAGAAAGCTGTATATCAACCTCTGATGCCACAGAAATAGGCATATTGTTTGTGTCATGAAGACCACCCTTAAAGGACTTACAACACTTTCCTATTGTGGTGGATATGGATCCCCTACCTTGGAGAGTGATGCCTTAAAACTGTTGCTGCCTGACTGTACATTAAATACTTTCTTTGTTTAAGACACTCTTGTCTGACACAGTTATCTGACAGACATATGTTACCAGATTCAAACCCCTGCTTATTATACTATACACTCTACAGAGTTGTGTAGTGACTGTGTCTGCCATAGGATGTAGCAATGGAGCTTGTCACATATAATTGAAATTAATGTGTGAAGTAAGGAAGGACATTTGCAGAAAATTTGAACATTAATTTGTAAGAATGATGACAAGGTAGTAAGTATGTTAATGTTCACACAAGTGTGAGCAGTACAATATCAGTTTGCCTTGGCCAAGGACGCTATTTCTGTTGTTTTGTATATGCACTGTCCCAGAACTGAACCACACAAGTCATTAATTAGTGCATTTGCCACTGGAGCACTCATGCCATGACACAGGTGTTGTGCCACCGAAGCACTCATGCCACTACACAGAACAGCTGTTTCACTGCCAGGAAATTACAAAATGGTTTTATATTTCCTTGTCCAAATTAAAAACTGATAATAACAACTTAATGCAGTATCATTTTATGTAATGTTAGTACATTCATATAATGTTATTTTTGCTGGAACTGATCAGCAAGCCACTGATTAACAACATGTGCGTGAACCACATGCACCCCATTGGAAGTCTCAACATGGTTATGACACTCCACCTTTGTGAAATAAATATATCATATGATTGTGTTGCAAACAATTTGTATGAGATAAAAGAGATGGGGGGTATTTTCCCATGGTGATTGTACACATTATAACAGTGGTGAATGTCATTCATGAATAACAGGATAAGGACACACAATGCTTACAGTCAATCAGCCTGGGTTTTGAACACCTGACTATGTGATGACAGAAGTTATATGATATTGTGAAGAGTGAAGGTCCCATGGTACAATTTTTACTAACATTGTGAGATATTTAGGTATTTGAAGCCATGACATCATGTTATTGTTGCAAGAGAAATGTGAGCCTGTAATTTCTTTAAAAGACTGATGCTATATATCTGTCATACATTAACTGATGCTAGGTATACCAAACACATGTGATGCATAATCCACTTGTTACTATGATGGTGCAAAGGCAATCATGCACAATGTGTGGATAATCGCTGATTCGAACATGTGCCTTACTAAGGCAACAACATACAGAGCATTGTCTCATTTCCTCATATCACAGGAACAGCCTAAGTAATTTTCTTAAGAACAGCAAATCTCATCAAATAACATCATCAGTACCAAATAAAGCATTTCTCTGGGAAAATGACCAGAGATTGTTGTAATAGGAATCCCCAGCTATTGATGCAGATAACTGGATGACAATATTGTTACCTACATGATCATTCACAGTCAGACACAGCTGAGTCTAAGAAGTAGTGACTGAATTTGATCTGATTACCTAAGATCACATTTAATCTGATTACCTAAGATCACAAGGTACAGAACATTGCCTTAATTGCACGTGTCACATGAGATGTTGGTTTATAATTGTGACAGCACACAGTTAAATGGATGAGACCAACATTGATTATCAGGGTGGTGTTTCTGCTAAAAAGCAAAAAGGTGGTTGAAGAGCACAGTAACAATACATAGCTGCACAGCCTATATGCATTAGAAGCCTTCTCTGCACAACAGACACACATAGTAGTTAGTCATTGCTGGATTTAAACCACCTACCTATTTAGTTTTGCAGTTTAGTGAGCCCAGTATCAACAGCCAGTGCCATAGGATAATTCATACTGCAACTGTGATATAGTCCATTTTTTGAAAGCACAATGATATAATTGTGCTTTCAAAACTGGGTATTTTCTGGGGATACTAGGAATTTATGGAGAAGCCCTCCATCAGTAAAAATACATCTCCTAAATGGAAGTTTACATAAGGGATATTGTTACAGAGCCAACTGTACATGACAGTACACACAGTCAAACTATTTAAGCAATGTTAGATTCTAACCCCTTACCTATTTAGTTATGCAATCTAGAGAATACAATATTAACTGCAAGTGCCACAGAAGAAGTTTGACTTTTATAGTAAGTGAGTGCACTTATGAAAGGATGACCTCATCAGGGTGTTGCAGAGAAGGTGGTTGTGGTAAAAATATGATAAGGGGATGGGGGAGCCCTCTCCCAGATTAAATTATTCCCCTGAGTGGAAGTAGATATAGCACATCTGTTTAGGAAGTTATACGCACCTGACATTTAAACCATGCACTCAAGTTAGACAATTTAGAGAAAACAGTATTAACTACACATGTCACTGGACAAGTCTGACTTTTACACTGAGAGAGTGTATTTATGAAAAGATGACCTCATCAGTGTGTTGCTGAAAAGATTTATGTGGTAAAAGAGGGATAAAGTGCAAAGGGAGCTGTGTCCAAAGTTAAACTTTTCTTCTGAGAAATGGACCCAGCTTATCTGTTGCTGAATCTTTACTTACCTGACACTAAACACACACACATATATCACTGTCAGATTCAAACCACCAATCTAATTAGTTACACAATCTGGAGTACACAGTGAAAACTGCAAGCACCACAGGTGAAGTCTGACTTTTACTGGAAGCGAGTGCACGTTTGACAGGGTGACCTCATCAGATGTTTGTGTTAAAAGTGGGATAAAGTGTGAAGGGTGTTGTCACCTCAAAGTAAGAGCTTTAGTGATTCAATTCTTGGCTGGGGTGCCTTCTATGCAGAGTCTGCATGTCCTCCCTGTGTTCATGTTGGTTTCCTCCAGGTGCTTCGGTTTCTTCCCACATTCCAAAGACATGCAGTAGGTGGATTGAACACTCTAAATTTGCCATAGATGAGAGTGTGTGTGTGTGACTGTGTGGTGTGGAAGAACTACCATGGCAGGGCTATCCACCCAGCAGAGTAAACCTTGGTTCTAGATGATTGTCACTGTTGAAGTGACACCCCAACCCCAAGTGCAAAAATGAGATTGTGGATGGATGGATGGATGGATGGATGGATGGATGGATGGATGGAGCTGTGTCCAAAGTTAAAGTTGTCAATTGAGTGGAAGTTGATGCAGCACAACTATTGTTGAAGCTTTACTTACTTGATACTAGAACAACCCATACACACACACACACAAGTTCACTACTGTCAGAGTCAAACCAGCAACCTAACTAGTTACACAGTCTAGAGAACACAGTATGAATCACAAGCACCACAGGAGAAGTCTGACTTTAAAGATGTGAAATGTAAATTTGTAAGTATTAAAACTTCACTGTTTGGAACATTAGCTCATGTGCATCACAGGTGTTGGGACAAATGCATGTGTCTGGACAGGCCAGCGTAACAGCATTGTGCTTGTTCCATGTAAATACATACCTCTCTGATGACATCTATCTTTCATGTACATTGTGTTAATGTGAGCGACATTTGTGAATATTTACTTATGAATTTATTTAACATTTGTTGACCAGTAAAGTCTGACTAGGACAGAGCCTATTTTCAGTGGAGGCTCGGGGAGAAATGCTCCCAATGCATGTCTTTGGAATCTGATGAAACATGGTGCAGATAGGAGTTATAGTCATTTTTCAGGTGTCATGATTTACACATTTGTCATGACAGTTGCAGTTATTTGATCCTTAACTGTATGATACAGATGTATTATGAAACACATGAGGTACCAAGCATGTTATTGTTGTTGGTAACATGGCTTATAGAAACAGTTCTGAATCAAGGAGGTTTATTTGATGACACAGAAAGGGTGGGAAGAGATGGATATTTAGTGACAGGACTACATATACAGACATTCTAACAGATTAGTTTCTGGTTAATTTCTGCACATATTTGCACTGTGTTGCTCTTCAGTTTATCATCATAATTATTCAGGCAGGATCTGTACAAGACAAAAGAGAGTAAGAACATTAATACATCAGCAGGATGATGGTGTGTTAATAAAATGTGCAGCTAACACACACAAAGGAGTTATACAAAACATTCAGGAACATGTTGGCATACATCTGCATTCGAACTTTGACAGTATTACAAAACTACAGATTTGAGTATTATCTAACCACACCACTTAGAAACTCCTATGTCACAAAGATCAAATCTGACAACAGATTGAAGCAAAGTTGAATATATGTATTAGTCTTCATTACACTCATGACAATTGTAAAATCTCATAATGGGTACATCACATCCAGTAACCTAATAAATGGGAAACAGTAAAAAGTGATGATACAGAAGTGGGAACAGAGAGAGACATGGAGACAGGGATAGAGATGCACAAAGAATGTTATATTTTTTTGGTCATTTTTAGCATCTTTCTGGTGTGTTACTATTATGCTTTTCCTGATATGTCATCTGTCATGCTATGTACAATCAAGTGTTTCTGACAGGTAGAAAGCAGGGCCAAATATTTCAACTGTCCAGATCTTCGCAGAACGTCCAGATATTTGCCTCATATTTTTGGTGCATTTCTCATAAAATATGTGATTTTCTGGAAAATCACTAGATTGATCTGAGAACTGAAGTTACTAAATAAGACATAAATATGAGTTTTAGACTTCATGTCCTTCAGTAAGTGCATGTCAACACAAATCCTGTTATTCTAGCAACTTTCCAAATTTATAAGAGCAGTATTTAAAATCTGTCCCTATTTTTGGGCTTTTGAACCCTCATTATGTTAAACTTTGTCCAGATTTCTTGTGCTAAGAGGGTGAGAGGTATGAGCAGGGGGTCATAAAGTAGAATCATGACTGAGCAGGATAATGCTAGGTTACTAAGACATGGACAACTCTTATACATATAACAGTAATATAAATAAAACATTAAATATAACTTTCATGTATTTTCAAAGCATTTTTCAGGCGTGAATTATGTTAACACACCAGACAGGAAATATTGCTTCACATCTTCAATTTTACTGATTTGAAGGGTCAGTCATAAAATAGTGAGGCAAGGGAGAATGTAGGCATCAGGCTTCATCACAGTAGTGACGATTTTAACATTACATGGGGTGTATATTACAGCCAGCAGCATAATAAACAATTCAATGCAGAACAAAGATACGTGATGTTAAAGTGTTTTGTGTTATGATTCACATATCTGTCATGAAGAAATTTTGCTTGGAATTTTTAGGCAGCATATTTCCTAACAATATTTGCAAACTGGAACATCCTATGTAGTGTACATTCAACTCTGCAGCCTGTTCAAGAGAACATTAGCCCGACTGTTCATATCATAGTGAGGCTAAGCAGAGTAGCAAGATGGGCACCAGAAAATGTGACAGAAGGCAAAAACTGACAAGATTTTGCCATAAGCTGTGTGCTTCCATTTCCCAGGTTACAGGTGCTGCTAGGGGCCATTGCACAAGTGAGGAGACAGACTGATGACACAGAAGGGGTAGTGACATAGACGGGGGGGGGGGGGGAGGCAGGAACCAAGTAGATTATGACAGAAGCAAAATAATGGTGGCTCATAACAATATGTAAATACCAGCAAAACCTGACATAGTCTAATAAAAAACTGTCAACAACAAGATGACATATTTCTGTAGTAAAACCCT
This sequence comes from Protopterus annectens, assembly GCF_019279795.1. Classification (NCBI taxonomy): domain Eukaryota; kingdom Metazoa; phylum Chordata; order Ceratodontiformes; family Protopteridae; genus Protopterus; species Protopterus annectens. The sequence continues at coordinate 563,320,394 of NC_056727.1, forward strand.
TGAAAGTATGCAAAAATCAACCTATAGATCTGAGCATTGTCTCAGAATGCGACAAAGGAACTCCTACTTTACACGGTTTAAACAGCACAACTGACAGGACAGTGACAACTTACTGAAGCAGAGGGGGTGAAGAGAGCAAGAGAGAGAGAGAGAGAGAGAGAGATACCAGCAGTTTTGTTTATAGGACATTTAGGCCCATCTTTAGGGTGTGTTGCTCTTAGCTGTGTCCTCTTTATTACTCTGTTATGCCCTGTACAAAGTGCTTGTTATACTCAGCAAGAAGTGTTAGGAGACTAGAAACAAGATTAAGACATACACAGGATAAGTTTTTTTTTTCTAAGGGTCCCTGTTGGGGATGGAATGGTTTTGCAAATGTGTTCTTCCTGCACTACTCACATGGTGTGCTAATGAAATGTTATAGATGGAGATAAATACAGACATGCTGAATCAAACATATGATAAGATAATAGCATGACATGAAATAATAGTTGGACATACAGCTGTAATCCAACCCTTGACACTATGCAAAAACTTTAGTCTATGGACAGGAGAATTATCTCAGCACACCACATAAGAACTTTTAGCTCATTACATCTAGCAACCTAAGAATTGTTAGAGTAACTATTTCAAAGTAGTGCCTTTACTCTGGCTTTACTCTGTATTCCTATAGCCTGAAAGTTTTAAGCACATTTGCACAAAGGTAAACAGACTAGTGCTGGTGATGAGGAAAACTCACCAGTGTTTTTCTTAGGATGTGAAACACCATTCAACATCAGTCAGCACTGATGAGCAATGTCAAGCTTCATGGAACTCCTGAGGACAAAAAGTGAAAATGTGAAAAATGGATTGATAGGACAGTGGTGAAAATGGGTGGGGGGGTACATGTGAAAGATTATAAGAATTTGCAGGATGGTGGTGAGAGAGCAGCATAGCTATCCACTTCTTTACAACATAAATGTAGAATTGTACACAGAATTTCATGACTTTAGCGAGTCATCATACCAGGGATGGGTGATAGCAATAGAATAATGTTGTATAGTCAAATGGGCCAATTCGTGTGTCAAGATCTCTCATAGACAAAGTGGGAAGATATGTATGGGGCATATTTTTTTTTGGGACAGCTGCCAAGTTTTTTTGTGAACAGACAGGAATGTGGTTGAATGTGGTTAAGAATAAGAAGGTCAGGTAGGCAGAGCAGGTTAAGTAGCAGGTGCAGACATACAGGGCATACAAGACAGATGGTGATGGTGAGGGACACATCCATGCCCAGCTTGAGAACAGTGAGAATCTAGTCCTTACCATCAGAACTGTCATCACTGTCTCATGTATAAATTGCTAGAGTCAATGCTGGACATTGTATCATTTTCAATCCTGCTGGTTCTGGCACCAAGGTCCCACCAGTCCAGTCAGCTCCTGGCATATGACCAAATTAACACCTCCACTAATAATACTCCTGCAGGATAACAATGCACCAACAGCCAGGGCAGAGCTACCTAATGCAGGTGGACCAGGCAGGGCAAGAGTTGTGGAGGCAACTCTGACAGGCTGCAACCTAGATGTGCTGGGCACCTGTGCTGCTTGTGGTGATGCCACTATGACCAGATGGTCAGTCTAGCTCCCTGTGCTGATAGGCATTTGGCTTTCAGAAGCAATGTATTAAAAAAAAACAATATATATGAAAAAAAAAAAACAGAGACAGAGTGGTTGAGACATAAAACAGAGAATTAGATCAAAGGCATGTCACATTATTTTATTATTTCAATACATAAACTAATATGAGAACTAATAAATACACTCTGGTCACATCCATATATGATGGGAAGGCATTAATGTGTCATAAAAGTCAGTCAATCACAATGGTATGATATGACCAATAAAATCATGTATTTGACTATGTCATATCAAATATATGCTTTCAAAGTTAATAATTAGATTTGCAAAAATGTAATTGTTAATGACATGTGGTATTGTAGTTAATATCTTATACATACTATCCTGTAAAAAACCTGTAATGTCTATTTCTGGGTATTGAACCCACACACAATTAAGCTGATGGCCTCATTGTGAAATGCAATCAGCAAAAGCTACTGATGCAGACATGTATACTTGATATCAAAGTTAAGGTATGCCTGCTCAAGATGATATACAGTGATGGACTCAAAATACTTATCTGCATTGCATTCAGACCTGATGCATACTTACCTAATGCGTCTCTGATGCGAGTTAGTTTGTGCTAATGCACCTCACTGTTTTTGTGTATCTGTTCTGCTGCTGAGTTGAGAATGGAAAAGATATATATGGAAGCATAATGGTAACTGCGTTGGCTGGCTAATCAGTGCTTTATCACACAAAGGTCATAGGTCAGTATACTTGCACAAGTGAGTAAGGTTTGCAGTCTTACATTCATCCTCTCATTGGCTCAGGGAACCCAGTTGCACCTCTTCACGTCACTGTAGTGGTGATAACATTGTTCCTGAGTGTGTGGGATAGCAGTTACATTGGAGACAGCCTTGACCAAGATATTCCAAGCCTCAGCCTTATACTGAAACCTGGTATAATCGCCCTGCAGCAGTCTCTGGCTGTAGCACTTGCTGAGGACTGCCACAAAACTCCTGGACTCCTTATCATCCCACTTTTGTTCTCTAAATGAAACACCATTCCTACCTTTGCCAGCCATGTCTGCAAAAATCAAGCTAGAAATATGTGTTAGATCTCACATGTAACAGCTTGTGTGCAAAGATGTACAGACTTGCCAACTGAATTTGCACAATTGAAAACATGGCAATGGCTTGACAGAATGATTGACACTGATTACATCAAAAAGCAAGGAAGGTATGAAATATGGTGGTGAGATTTGGCCATGTGTGATGCTGAAACTACTGAAACACGTTCCAGTGTTAAACACTGAAATGCTTGTGGTATTTGTCATAATATCATGCTTGTTTAGATGAAAAATGGTATGACTTCTGACATATTTGGCTGATGGGACTTAAACACTAATAACATTGAGTGGTACCACCTGGGAATAGAATCAGTGAGATAAAAAATGATAAAATGTTAAACTTTTGTTATTAAGTGAAAGTGCCACAGGAAAACTTTCCTTTCAACATGTTAATTTCAGATATACTTAAGAGATACCTGTATGTGTGTAAATTTAAGTAGCCATGGAATCACATCTCATTGTAAAAGGTGATATTTGTGTTTGCAAATGCATTTTAGATACATGGAGTTGCATGACTTGAGTAATACATGGTGGGTTATGTTTTGTACATACTTCACAAGGCATACTGCACTAAACACATACTTCTGATATTTGATTAATCATAATAATTATTACAAAAAGTTTGTGCAAATCATACCTATGCACATACATTCTAAATTATCAGCGTCATTTTTAACATAATTTACACACATTATATGGGCTTCTATAGTAAGCATCACTGATACATTTGTTGCAATAAACATACTTATGCTACTCATTTATATTTTAGTGTTATAGCCCTAATCAAAATGTTGTGGCAAAAGGCACTCTGCTCTGCAAAGGTATCATTAAACTGGATTTGAATCCTGTATCACCGATTTTCTTTCTCTAACATCACTGCACTTACACATTGTGGTACAGGGAACGTTTAAGGAATAGTAAAAATGGATCAACATTAACGTGAACTGAGCCCACAGTAAAATTCAAAATCCAAACAAGAACCAGGAAATCAAGAAACGCCAAGCAATAATTTAGTCACATAAAAAGCAAAAAAGCAAAGCTTTCCGGTACAACAACCCTTCTTCAGTGCATTAACAACAGGAAATTTTGTCAAACACCTCCTTATAAAAAACATTTGAATAAATCATGTGACACAGCCTATCAATTACAAGTTAAAAACAAAATACATGAAAGATATAATTGAAAAATCAATACATAAAAAAATGGTAGAACAAATTCATACCTAATTTCATTCTAGAATTTCAACTAGTGCAAGCAATTTTTAATTCATCATTAAAACAGGTATAATACTGGGTATTGCATTAATTCCAGGTTTGGAATCATCCTGTAAATGTTACCTGGCAGGCACAGTTTCTTCACTCAGCACTATCCAGAGTGCTGATGGCTGCATGACAGTGCCAGGCTTCTTTGGCTGCAGAATGGTTTTCACTTTTTTCCTTTGCTCATGAACCATGTTTGCATACTGTCAAGCAGAGTACAAATGCAAAGGACATCAACAAAATAATAACAGAAAACTACTGTTAGGAAAATAAAAACAATCAAAGGGTGTCTCTAGCAATGACCACAGGGAGAAGTGCATTACACTGACACATTCAGCCTTCTCGCATCTCTGTGCCACATTAGACCTTTAATGTCTGCCATCATTATTGGGAGTTTAGGTTATGACAGATAATAGGAAAGGAGACACACAACAGCTCACATGTTGTTAGCAATACTGAAAATAGTTGAGTTTCAAACAACAAAAGGATATTCAAAAGATGTGCCAATATGTATTCTCCTTCACTCCCTCTGTAAAATTATCTGCAAACTGGATTTGAGCCATGCATCAGCTGTCCTCTTCATTGAGTTCACTGCACTTACACATTATGCCACAGGAGAAGTCACCCAAGCAGTCCATTTTCTTCACTGAGTACAATCTAGATTGATGATGGCCACACACCGGTACCATGCTTATTTGTGCTAGAGAAGGCAGCCCAAATTAAATTTTTCACTTTTTTCCTTCAGCTGTGAACCCTGTTTGAGTGCTCATGAGTTGCAAATGGAAAAAACACAAAAAAATTACCTTGTATTGCAAGGTAACACATTTAATGGATATATGTAGTATATACTAGGTACTGATCATCAGGATTTCATGTAATGGCCATTGTTCTGATAGGGGACACACAGACAATGACAGGAAGCCTTTCTTGCCACAGTACACACAATTGCTCATGGCATAATAGTTTACAATGTAATATATTTCTGTCATGCTGAATACTTTTGAGGTATGGATAAGTTGTCTAGCATATATGAACTATATGTCCAGATTACATGTGAATGCTTTTTTGTTATCACAGTTTACAAAATGTCGTGTGTGAAAACATTTGTATCAGATATTTTTAATAATGATAAAAGATGAATTTACATACAGCAACACCTTTGTAACATCAATTTACGGGGACTACAGGTAAGATTTGTATCATGTATCCCAGACTTTAGCCTGTTCATTTCATATACAACACAGAGTGTTAATATTTATTCTGAATCTAGTCATAAAAATAATAGTAAACTTGAACCGTGCATTATGTAGCCTCTTTCTCTAAGCTCACTTCACTTACACCTTGTGTGATGAAAGGAGATATTGCCAGCCCAGCTAGCTGGACTTTTGTAAATAATTGTCACTGGTGAATATCAAAATGATTTATACAATATGCCTGTGTTACAAATGTATTAGAACTGTATGCCATGTGTATATCAAACTGCTTGTACAAACGTGTGTTGAAAAGGTGTTTGCAAATTGCTGTTTGAAATGTAACCACAGTGAGCCTTGTTGGAAGAGAACAGAAATGTACATGCACTATTGTAACTGTTTACATGTAAACAGTGGAAAATGGGATACAGACCTCAGTCTAGTAAATTTCAGAAAAACAACTGAAATTAAATTACTTTATGGCTAGGCCAAAAAATATCGTATCTTTCAATTTTCAGTGCAGCAAGAGACATAATATCTGTACTAGGAAACTTTCGGTATTGTCTTTCGGGTGAATTAATTACTAGTCTTGAAAGCATGAAGGAATGCAATTGTTTTATGACTTCCAGCATCTGCAAGACAACTGAGGAATACCCTTGTCTGTATACTTTTACAAGTAGGTGCTAAATACTGCCAACTACATCAGTGGTTTCTTGGCCTCAAGACAAACAGTCAGACAACAAGAAATTAAATCATTCTGATAGCTATCCCAGAATTAATATTTTAGATATTAATTTGAGAGGTCTCTTAGTGAGATAGAGCATTCTGTATTCTGTCTTGGACCTGACAACAACTAGATCTATTCACCACATCTGCCTTGCTCTATTAGTAAGTTCTTTGATTATAGTATAATTCTCTTAGATTCAGTCAGGAATATAGTGAAGCTTAGTTTAGATATTTTTCAGCCATCTTATATGAGGGACACATTTTATTTTTTGAATAAAGCAGCAAATATACAATTTAAATGGGACATGTATTGGTTAATGATTGATGTTAAAAGTTTATATACAGACATCAGACATGCCAATGGAATTGAAGGCCTAGAATTTGCACTAGGGAATAGCCCAGTATCTATGTATATAACTGAATTGGTGGATTTTAGTTTGAGACATAATTGTTTTTAATTTAATGGTACAGTGTATCATCAAAAGCAGGCAGCAGCCATGGGGGCACCTTTTGCCCCCATGTATGCAAATATTATGGTGGGTCTGTTTGAGTTTGAATTTGTATATATACACATGAGTTTGTTAAAAAACAGGTCATTCAGTATTACAGATACATAGCTGATTTTATATTTATCTGCAAGGGAGGAAATGAGAAAATGATGCAATTTATTATAGATTTACAGAACAACAGGTTTAGTTTACAATTTGACAAACCAATATATGGACGTCAAATTGTATTTTTAGACACACATTTAGAGGGGGCAATAAATGATGGGATTAAAACCAAGGTGCATAGGAAGTTCCATGATAGTGTTCATTTCCTCCATTGTACCAGTCTTCATCCTTCACACTTAATGAAGTAATTCCTGTATGATGAGTTAATGAGGGTTAAGAGATTGTGTAATGATAAACAAATATTGGAAGAAGAATTAAAGAAAACAGTAAGAATGTTTATTGAGAGAGGATATGAAGAAGGAATAGTGAAAGACTCCTTATGTAAGGTAATGAAGGATGATGCCAACATGGCTATTTATGACCATGGAAGAAACATAAAAAAGAATAAAAGGGAACATCTTAAAATATATGTGGTCACTACTTATGATCTTTTAAGTGAACAAATACTGGCAGTTATAAAACATCATTGGAATTACCTTTTTAAGTTCAAAGAATTTGTAGACTTATGTAGGTTCCCAGTGTTCTTATTCCAAAGGGGAAGGAGCATTAAGGATAGGTTAGTGCATAGTAGATTTAAGGCCCCGAGTAATAAATTATAAAAGGTTCCTGCACAAATGGGTATGTTCCCCTGTGGGAAATGTATAGTGTGTAGGTATATAGTTTATACTTTTGATAATATTAATGGACATTGTTCTAATGTGTTGGGTAAATGTTGTTGTGACACAAAATGCGTATTATATTCTTTAAAAAGTCCTTGTGATATGTTTTATATAGGGGAGAGCAAGAGGGCTTTCAAATTGCAATTACAGGAAGATGTTAGAGATGTAAAAAATGTCAAACTTGAAAGCCCTCTTGCAAAACATTTTTTACAGTTTCACAATGGTTGCCCCAAAGGGTTTGCAGGGCACGATTTTAGAAAAAGTGAAAAAACAAAATACCTTTGTGGAAATAAAGAAAAAGATGCTGTATAAAGAAGCTGTTTTTATTCTTAAGTATGGCACTTTGGCTCCTGCAGGGATTCATTTAGAATGTAGCTGGAATGTTTTAATGTAGGTTTAATTGCTAGATTAATTAATTGTTTAATTGATGGAATTAAGTTGCTGAGTATATTGTATAAAAGGTGGTGTTTTACACTTGTTTTTTACTCCATCGAAGGCATTGTGATGCCAAGGAGCTAGAGGTTTAAAACATTTCTTTCAGTTACACTGGATGCTGGCTTGGTCATATTTTATTATATAGTGAAGCTTAGTATATATATTTTTCTTTCTTTATTTGAGACTATCCTGGAATGTTGTTTTAAATATTTCCTGTGGTTTTGAACTCTGATGTCACTGTGAATATATACTTAGTATTGTCTTGTTGTTTTATAATTTATTATTAAATATATTTAAACCTTTCATTGTGGATGATCTGTGTAGAGATATTTAAGTTTTGAGAATACTGGCATATTTATTTGGCGATACTGTTTGGGCCACTCCTAATAGCCTTGCTCTTGGTCAAACTACCATTTGGGTTAATATTAATATTACACAGTAAGATTGGACACCCTTCATTAAGGGCCTTAAAGTAGCTGAAAAGGAGTTGACTGGTGGCAGAGATTACTTTATAGCCTGGGCAGAAGGGGCATAGCAAGTAAACCTGTGCCAGCCTTTCCCAAGTGTGAGTGTATGTGTGTGTGTGTGTGTGTGTGTGTGTGTGTGTGTGTGTGTGTGTGTGTGTGTGTGTGTGTGTGTGTGTAAATCAAACCCAAAAGACTGTGTGTGTGTCTGCTACTTAGGCAGGGACACGAAGCACTGGATTGACAGAGAGGGTGCTGGAGGTCTTGGCTTGGTCACTTAGCTGCAATCTCATCTCTATAGCTGTGCCAGTGGGGAGTCCTACTGAGGATCTGGAGAAAGAGTGAGAGACATCCCCGGACTGATTATGGTCTCTGTGTGCTCTTAAGGGAAATTGCACTTGATGCAGAGAGCTGCATCTGGAAATACAGTGTGCATATTTCCTATCCTTCCAGTGAACTTCCCCCACTGTTGCCAGTAGGGAGGATTGAGGGTCCTTGATTACTGGTCAAGTGGTGGGGCATCATACCTTGTACCGCAGAGATAGCTAACAAGTGGAATTTATTCACTCAGTACTATCCAGAATGTTGACAAAAGCACACCACTTCTAGTCTGTATTGTGCCACTGATGGCATTCCAGTTTTAATTTAATTTGTCAATTTTTACCTTAGGAAATAAACTCTTATTCACTGCTAGGAACAGCTGCCAGTCATGATTGCTGAAAGTAAAATGGAGCAAAAAGGATGAAAAATATTGAAATAATGGAAATATGTACATTTGTGATGCTTCCTCACGTTTGTTGCCTTGCAGCATGAACATATGCTCCTTAAACATCAGTATGTTCACACAAACAGCACCCTCTCTGGATTTGAACCCCATTATACCAGGGCATTATCAACATAAGCTTGAGATTCTTATCAGTATTTGCCACAGAAAATACATATACTGTGAAGAAAAAAACATAGATTATCATTACATATATGTGAGATTTTATCAATTCACATTATAGGTGCAACAGAACCAAGTTCTGAAAGAGCTTATCCTTTGCGTTTTATCCAAGTTTTATTAAAGTTATTTTATACCTCTTTGCCATGGTAGCCAGATTGTTTTATGTTTTATTATACAGTTGTTTGTATGATTATGGCTGTTATTTGCTCCTTGACCATTGTTTTTTTCTTTGGTATATTTCATACGGGCTTGGGCATTATATGGCTGAGGAAGCATCCATTGAGCTGGATTATAACCCATCCTATTATACTTCACAACATAAATGGAAGAAGATGGTCCATCTTTCTAATAATTGCTATTGGATTTTGTTTATATATATCTGCTGCTTCAACACACACAGAATCCCAGGAGTATAATAGTTTTTTGAGCATGATCAGAAAACTGGAAGATAAGCTATGTAAGTTGAAGAGACAACAGTAGCAATGCCTCCATATGGAGGCTTGCCTTCACTAAAAGATTGTTCTTAGAGGTATGTGTGTTTTATGTATACCTACCTGTGAAAAGACTCATCCAGAACTGCTTAAAAGATGGCAACAATTAAACTTGGATTTAAGTTTTAACTACAGCTGACTGCTGTTAGATTATTTTAAACCTTTACAGGATGAATTATTGGTTACAGCTGATAGGATGTGTAAAGAGCTAGAGTAACACTTCATGGGTGACAAATATACACTGATCTTAGAGGATTTATATACTAACATTATTTCATATGACTTGAAATTGCAGCAAGCCAAATGTAAAAAAGATTTAGAGGGACTATAAAGATTTTACAATGGGTCCTATTTTTACATGGCCGAGAAATGAACATCTGTGAGTGAGTCAGCTGACATCACTCCAGTACATCTTGAACCAAATGAGAATGGAGGTGACAAATTGAATGGATCAGTGTTGAAGCTGAAGACTTCTAATTCTGTGTTATCCACAGTCAATGCTTCCATTTCTAGGAAAGAAACTGACCATAATGGAGAACATACGTCGATCAATGACTCCACTTTTTGGCTAATGTTATTGACCATAACATTACTAGTGCTAGACTAAAGATCAACTCCCTACAATCTTTGTTTTATCCAAAGCTACCTGCTCCCATGAAACAGATGCAGTTAGGCAGATTGACCAGCAGGGGGCAGGTAAAAAGGAAACACTCCACAGAGTGTCAACAGCACGGCAGGAGGGCATGCCATTAGGAGGCTTGGTAGTGAACCTTTCAGATTATCTATTAAAACCAGTGGAATTTTTGGTTTTGAATAAGGGTCTCTTGTACATTCCAGCTGTCTCATCTGAAGTAACTGATGTTCTACTAGATCTGAAAATGTTTGCAAGAAATATAAATCTTAAGCTGTTCTTTGGAAGAGATTATTTTGCTCCCCCTAATTCTAAACTTTGTCCTAGAAAGCCTAGTTCCTTTATTCCTCCAACTACGCCTAACATAGACTCATTTGTTAGGTTATATGAAGATGAGATATATAATTATTTGAATACGGAACATCGAAGATGGTTTCATAATCTAATCAATGATGACAAATGAGCTTTAACCTTTCATAAGAACAATGGTGCTATCTGTGTAACACCAACTGATAAAGGTGGTGGTACTGTGGTCCTGAATTTCGATAATTACCATCAACATTTTCATTTTATTTATTTTTATTTTACATTTGTTGACTGGGATAGTCTGGTCAGTGGAGGAGAGCATAGTGATGTCAGCTGAAAGTAAGTTCCAGACTCTACCATTTTTGTGACTTGCTCCTTGCTTGAACTCATTTTGGAAAATAACTTGTCTGTCTATGGAGATGGTATTTATCTACAATGCTGGGGTGTAGCCAAGGGTACCCCCTGCGCTAACCCAAATGCATATTTAGTTATGGGCAGATGGGAGGAGAAATTTGTCTTGGGAGCAAGGAAATATCAAGACAACATTGTTTTATTGTCATTTTGTTGATGACTTCTTTTGTTATGGTCTGGCACATCACAGGATCTGTATGGTTTTATTGATTATTTAGTGTCCATGGGGATCTTTTTGAAATTTGCATTTCATGACAATATATATTTTTTTAGATGTGCACCTTTTTGCAGATGCAACAGGTAAAATTAGAACCTCTATGCATCGTAAAGGGTGCTGGAGGAATAGTCTGTTAGCATGAGACAGTATGCACCCTATGAATATATATTCAAACATTGTTAGAAGTCAATTTATGAGAGCATCTAGACTCTGTACAGGAGATGATGAATTTTACACTATCATAGATTCTTTGCAAAAGCTTTTTGCACAGTGGGAATATGACAAAGAGTTGTTGGATAAAGAAAAAGAAGAGGCCTTCAGGAGAAGGGATACCTCTGGTAAACTGTTTTTTCTTCTTACAATAGATTAGATTATGGTAGAGCTATACATTACAGTGAAAATGTATTAAAGTTAGATTTGCTATTAGATTTACTAATGATGTAGGTCCAATATGTAACATAATTTGGAAACATTTGGATTTTAACAATGGATAGTAAAATAGTTGGGATAGTAGGTAATATCCAAAGCTTTTTATTTAAGAATAGCTTAAATCTGAGAAGGCAATTATGTGACAGCAATAGGAGAATTGTAAATAAAAGACATCAGATTAAAGTAGGCACTTATGCCTGTTGTTCTTGTCGAACTTGCTTGGCTATTTCTAAAGAGCAGATTTTTCATCACCGCACCTACAATTTTATATTAAAACCAAAGAAATATGCAGATTGTAAGACAGAGCATGTGGTTTCTTTGGCCACCTGTAACGCATGTATATGTTTCTATGTTGGAAAAACCAACAAAATGTTGAAATACAGGATAATGAGACACTTGTATGATGTAAGGACTATAAATTTAAATAATGCTCTGGCCAAATATGTTTCTGAAAATAACGGGCACATTTTTTCTTTCAGAATGCTGCAGTGTATTTATTTAAGTAACAAAGGTGGGGATTTAACAAATGTAATGGAGGTAGCTGAAAAGGAATGGATACTTAGGGTGCAAGCTGATAAGTACCTAGGTGTGAATGGTTGTATACCTTTAAGACCGGTCTTTAGGGGCGGAGGGTGAAACTTTAAATTTAACTTTATTGAGTTTTTAAGAATGTTGATTGGCTATGATTAGTTTAGAAGTTAAATATCCCCCTGGATTCTCTATAGCTTGCACGGTGTGCAAGATCGGTGCAGGATCTCCAGGAGGCAATATGTCTGCCATGTGATCCAGGAACAGCCTGCAAGGGTGTGCACGCGCGCTCCTGCACTAATCATGCACGGACTAAGCCACTGTAGGCAAATCACTCCATTTGCAGGAGAAATCTATGCAAATGAGGAGATATAGCAATCCAGGAAGCTTGCAACTGGCCGTGCAGGACTAGTGCAATCTGCAGAAATGTACTCGGTTAATAACCGAGTACATTTCTGCAAAATCCAAAATGGAGCTGTGACAGCTCCAGATAAAGGCTGCATATCATGTAGTAAGCATGCCAATGGCCAAGTATAAGGCCATTGGCATTGCAAACAGTGAAAAAAATAAAATAATCAACTTTTTTTTTTTAGCCAATCTCGGCTGTTTAAGCGTAGGGCAGTGGCAAACGGGATCAGGGGGAAAATAACAAAATAAACCTAAATTACGCATTCTAACTAAAATCAGTATTCTGCCATGCAAGTCAATGGTAGGCAGAAGACAACATGGCCAGTGAGTAGTGATTGCTAAGAGGGTAGGCTCAGTGTGAGACATGTAACTATGCATTAGCAGGCAATCCTATGAAAATGAGGGAAAGGATAGTGAATCCCAGTTTTACGCAGCATGTAAGTCAGGTCCCAACAGTGTAAGAGTAGGAATAGGTTGGTGCAAGCCTAGTTCTTAGGTGACATCATTTGAGGGTGTGTCAGGCATAATGTAAGCGGATTGGAGCCCTGTGGCTCGGGTTTGCTCCTAGCTTAGCACAGCTAAGCTAGGGGGTGTGTCAAAACCTGCTAGCACTCTTTACAATGCCTAAGTGGGTGTGCGTGCAGCGCACCAGTTTTTAAAGGCAGAAAAAAAAGTTAAACCAGGAAATAACAGCAGTGTGCACATTTGTGCACTCTGTTTGCGTGGCGCTCCCCCAGACTTAAACAGGAAGACAATGGGAAGGGAAAACAGCAGTAAGAAGGTAATCAAGGAGAACTAGCATAGCTGGCAGGTGAATTGTATCAGAATCAGCCAATTACACAGGCAGCAGACCGGCCCAGCCCAGAACACCACTATAAACTATGCAAACACCTTCCCCTCTGGTTTTTCCCACACTTTACACCACCAGTGTAAACAAGCAGGAAACTTTTAATACTCACAACAGCAAAATGATAGGGGCTGCAATAGCTATCATACAACAACTTGTGGAAGAGGCTGAGGGTGGTGACGATGTGAATGCTGTCGACCAACCCACAGGGAGGAGACAGAGAAGTGTGTACAGACCCAGGGTAACCTACCAGGGGCTACATGAGCTGGAGATAGTGGAGCGCTATAAGATGGACAGGGACCTCCTACAGCAAATTGTTGAGCTGTGCTGCCCAGGCCTCACACAGAGAACTAACAGAGGGGAACCCATCCTAGTGGATACCAAGGTATGTGTAGGCCTAAGAATACTAGCTACTGGTACCTTCCAAAGGTCATCTGGGGATATGATGGGGATCTCACAAGCATCAGCATCCAGGGTACTCCACCAGTTCCTGGATGCCATGTCAGCACATGTTGGTGAGCACGTATATTTCCCCAACACCCGTGAGGCGTTGGCCAACAATATGTAACTGTTCCACCAAATAGCAGAATACCCAGAGGTAGTGGGTGCTATAGACTGCACACACATATGCATCAAAGCGCCACCTGGTGAAAGGGGTAGGATTTACATCAACCGCAAGGGCTTCCCCTCCATACTGCCAGGTCGTGTGCGATGACCAAGGCATAATAATGAATGTGTGTGCTGGTTGCCCTGGAAGCTATCACAATTCCCACATCTGGAATCTGATGCAGCTGTACCAGAGATTTGCCAATGGGGACATCCCTGACGGTCACCTAGTGGGGGATGCTGGATATGCACTGGAGCCGTGGCTGATGACACCCATCAGAAATGTACACAGACCCAAACAAGAAATCCATAATGAGGCACATGTACAGACCAGAATTATAGTAGAGCATGTGTTTGGGATGCTCAAGTCACGGTTCTGGTGCCTGGACACATCTGGTGGAGCCTTGCAGTACTCACCAGCTACATGTACCCAAATTGTCCTTGTATATGCCATGCTACACAATATGATCCTGTGGAAACAGCTGCAGCAGGAACAGCACGGGGCAGGGCCACAGAGCTCCCCTACCATAGCCAAGGCCTGCACAGGCACAGAGTGACTCAGAGGAGGAACAACCTGTACCTGCCCCAGTAGGCAGAAGGAGGCATGCTTAGTATGCCCTGGCCTTGGCAAAGAGGCAATGCATAGCACATACACTGACACAGGAGGGACCCAGGGAATGACAACTCTCTCTGACTCTCACATACAGTAAAAGGGATGCCAAACATGACACTACCTGTGCTCAACCATGTGTAGGGAGTGTACTATATGCATCCGACATAGGCAGCCCTGAAGCATCACCCTCAGTACTGGGACACCCCCAAGGTAAGTGACTCACACATGCCAGTCAGGGGGATTTACATACCCAACAACAGTCTCAGCCAGCAGGACAGGTGTAGACATACACAAACAAAGGCTGTGCTATGGCCTCTGAATGATGCCTATGGGTAACCTTCCCCCCAGGCCTATAAAGACAGACAACAGCAGGTCAGGCAGTGGGATGTCAGTTCTGAAGGGTAGGAAGTCTGAAACTAATATGAAGCTAAGATCTGTAGTACACTGATATGCCTCTAGGCAGCATGATAAGTAAGACTACAGAATGAAATGGAGTACCTGACATACCAGTACAGTCATAGCAAATGTGTACAAGTGTCAGGTGTGCACCCCCATCCTAAGAAGACATGTAGTAACAGGCAGGTGTACCCCCCAATCCTGTGTAGACATGTAGAAATAGTCAGGTGTGCCTCCCCCCATCCTACGTAGAAATGTAGTAACAGTCAGGTGTGCACCCCCCCAATCCTGTGTAGAAATGTAGAAGTAGTCACGTGTGCCCCGCCATCCCATGTAGAAATGTAGTAACAGTCAATGCCATGTAATCGACGGATAACCTGCATAAACAGTATGCTGCCTGTAGGTGTACAACACATAGGTCAGCACTGCATTACAGACTACCTGGACTTGATCCACACATTCAATACAGATGGTCATACTGGGCATGCTCACACACTTAGAGAAATGAAGGCAATGTCAGTCAACAACACACTGAAAGTTCATACTGGGCATGCTCACACACTTAACACATGAAGGCCCTGTCTGCAAACACCAGTGGACCAGACATAACTGGCAGTCGCAGATGTTAGTGCAGACACTCCTCAGTTTGCACCACATGTGCTTTGCATACACACTGGACAGGAGTACAGACATATATCTAAGGACAGCACACTATAATAAGCCAAAGGTAGATGTACATAGATGTGTGGAAGAGGGTGACTGTGACAGAGAGCCATCCAGGCCTGTCCCACCCAGCACACAGCCAAAGGGCCACAACCACATGAGGTTCAGATGTCACTCACAATAGATACTAGCCACCAGTAACTGTCAGAAGTACAGACTATGTGGTACATGTGCTAGCTGTGCAACATGATTGTACAAGGAAGGTGTCATCTAGCATCTTTATACACGTACCTGTGAAATATGACCCTGTGTGTGCCCGCATGTGGCATGTCAACCTCTAGATGAATGGGTTATGGCCCATGCACACACACTGCCCTCCCCATAGCCCTACTATATCAAGCATGCTGAGGTCATCCACTGTGAAATACACCTTTGGGAGAGTTGTAGCCCAGTAATCTCCATGGCATATCCCATAACTGCATACTGCTGTAGTGTGAGAAACTAGTTAGGTAGGAGTTCTATTCCCGGACTTGGCAAGTGTGTGTGTGTGTGTGTGTGTGTGTGTGTGTGTGTGTGTGTGTGTGTGTGTGTGTGTCTGTGTAGACAGCAATGCTTTTTAGGGTAGTCACACTCCCTACAATTGAAATGCACTACTTTGGTAAGGCTGTTGATGTCACCTACCTAGAAATGAATCTCTGGGAAGGCTGCAACCCAGTAATCTCCATAGCATTGTCCTGTAACTGCGTACTGCTGTAGTGTGATAAATTAGTTAGGTAGGTGTTCTAATCCCAGACTTGGCAAGTGTGTGTGTGTATGTCTGACTCTGTCTGTGTAGAGAGCAATGCTTTTTAGGGTAGTCACACTCCCTACAATTCAAATGCTCAACATTGGCAAGGCTGCTGATGTCATCCACCTAGAAATACACCTCTGAAGTTTGTAGCCCAGTAATCTCTGTAGCGTGTTCTATAACTGCGTACTGCTGTAGTGTGATACATTAGTTAGGTAGGTATTCTAATCCCAGATGTGGCAAGTGTGTGTGTGTGTGTGTGTGTGTGTGTGTCTGTGTCTGTGTAGACAGCAATGCTTTTTTGGGTAGTCACACTCTCTACAATTCAAATGCTCAACTTTGGCAAGGCTGCTGATGTCATCCAGCTAGAAATACACGTCTGGGAAGGTTGTAGCCCAGTAATCTCTGTAGCGTGTGCCATAACTGCATACTGCTGTAGTGTGATATAGAACTCTGGTAGGGTTCTATTCCCACCCATGGCAGTTCTGGATGTTTTGAGTGTGTTTCAATGTCTGTGTAGGGAGCAATACATTTTAGGCTAGTCACACTCAGTGCATTTCAAATGCCCTACTTTGGCAATTTTGCTGATGTCATTCATTGTGAAATACACCTTTGGGGAAGGAGGTCTCCAGTAATCACTGTGGTGCGACCTATAACAGCACCATGCTGTAGTGTGATGTAGACCTCTGTTAGGGGTTTTATACCCGCACATGTCGATTGTGGGTGTTTAGTGTGTGTGTTTCAATGTTTATGTAGGGAGCAATGCATTTTAGCCTAGCTACACTCACTACAGTTGAAGTGTCCTACTTTGGCAATCTTGCTGATGTCATCCAATGTGATATACACCTTTGAAGAAGTAGATTTCCATGGTGCATACAATAACTGCATAGTGCTATAGTGTAATAAACTAGTTAGGTAGGGGGTTCTACTCCCAGACATGACAGGTGTGTGTGTGTGTGTGTGTGTGTGTGTGTGTGTGTGTGTGTGTGTGTGTGTGTGTGTGTGTGTGTGTGTGTACAGGGATAGCAGATGTGAAATAGCTGAGAGGGTGGGGTGCAAATCTATATCCATACATTTGACATCAAGGCCATGGAATCACAGTTAGCAACCCCAGTACAATCCAGAACACACACACATGCCTAGGCAACAGCCAATATGTGGGTAGTACACTGCATATTGGCCACTGATAGTAACTATGGAGTGATTGCAATGGGCTACAGAGTGCATGGCACCCTGTCCATCTGTCCAATAGGCATGTACATGCAGACAATGCACCTTCTCCGTGGTCCCCACTGGACATCTGCAACACCTGTGGTACCATCACATGTGACCCACAAAGGACATACCATGCCTGAAAACATGCCCTGTATGGACAAATGCCACTGACACCAGGGAACGCTGTTAGCATGCTATCAATGTAGGTGCAGGGTAAACCTGCTGTTCATTACCAGTTCCTGCTACAGATGGCCAAGACTGGTACATCTGATGATAATCTGTGTAGACAACATGGGCCAGACACCCCAGGTACAGTTCCACATGTCACTGTACATGCATGTGGGAGGTGTGCACATCCCAGACACCGTCCATGTCATGGACTAAGGAACACATACATAGCAAGTGATGCATAGCATTGGCCACACACACAATAGTCACCCAGGTGACTGGATGGGGGATACAATACCCACCTGTGTGGGCAAATGCAGAAACTACAGCCCTGAGCCACAATGCAGACCATTGTCATGTGGCCTGATGCCAAGGTATACCCATCACCTAACCTTGTATAGCTGTTTGGCACAGTCGACCACCACACATCCATGCAGAAATGCACCCATGCATGTCAGTACTAGCACCCTGTGTGTGTGTTGTATGATCACATCCACACTCGCTACAACCCCCATTGGCATGCTGTCTGATGTCAGACACCTCCCCATACCCTTTGCCCATATAAACTCCGTATGACCTGTGTGGTGCATGTGATACCTGCACAGTAATGTGTTGTGGCAATAATCCTGGCCCTGCCAAGTCTGTCAATGTGTGTGCGTCCCTGTGAGAGTGTGGCTGTGTTGATGCTGGCACCTGTTCATGCAGACAGGCACATTTACTTCACCTACCATATAGCTACTATATCCCTGTTGCAGATGTCACTCACCATCACATATATGTTCTGAGAGCTCCACAACAGGTAACCTATGTGGCGCATCCAATAACTGCATATAACTGTGATAGCACTACATAGTCGTCAGGGGTCTGATACCCTATGCTGGTAGGTGTGTGACACAAACATGCTTAAGCTTTACTCTTCCACCCCTCACTGACTTGTCCTTGCCTCTGTCTGACTCTCTCACTCCCTCACTGGTGGATGTGGAGATGTACACCTGCTTTGCTCAGGCAGCAGCATGTGTATTTTAGGTAATGCTCATGATCAGCTGATGGCCTCTGCATGAATTGCAGCCCTCCCCTAGCTGATTGAATGTGGAACAGCTGTGGTAACATTCCCATAGCCATCTGCATGGAACCACACTCCAATATCTAGGAACATCATGTTGGTGTTGGGCCTTTTCATTCACTGTGAGCAGGAACTCGATCTGTTGTTTGGCAAACAGCATCTCAGATGGACTGGGGATTTACCTTTGACAACAAACACTGTGGAAACAGGCCAACACACAGGTGGGGGATGTGCCTGACCTGACTACAGACGGTAAGTGCTGCTATACTGTATTCAGAGTAATGTTGGTTTAACAGGGTGTGTGCGGATATGGCTGTCCTACATGTATTAATACCTGCCATGTCAGTTCTATGTTTATGAGGACTCCCCATCTGTAGGGTCATCTGCAGACTGGCAGTGTGTGGTGCCTTTGGTTTCATGTGCTACCCACAGAGCATGTATCTGTGAACTGCAGAAGGTAGTGTGAGGATTGCAGTCTGTAGATGGTGAAAGCCGTGACAGTTACTGAATTCATATCTCTTATAGGACATATGTTGCAACAAATCCTGTTACAACAGTAAATGCATGATGTTATCACAGCAACATGTCAATATTGACCCTGTGTATGTGCTTCCAGCCACAACTCTGTCAACCTTTGTACATTTGTCATGCATTAAGAGGTGAATATGTGCTATACACCATGATTAGTGTCATCATATCTGATAACAAGCCAGTGAGATATCAGACTGCTACACATGTTATGTACAGTAGGGGTTATATTTGATGACATAACCTGGACATTCTGTAGTTGTTTGTACAGTACTGAGGTCTGTGTACTTATGGTGAATGTCGACAGTGTGTGTATTGTTAATATGTACTCACCAAATGATAAAAAGTTCCAGGATGCACGAAAAAATACTAGTAACCAAAAGTAATGCACCCAGTAGCCATCAAGGAAAACTCCACTTTATTTGAATCAAACACCAGCAAAATCCATTAGTTGTTAAGCGCTTTCATCATAGACAATGACTTCATCAGAACAAGGATAATTCACATGCTTGAAGAGGTCTATATATACCTAAAAAATAGCACATATTAAACTAATGAATTAGGTTAAATCAATCAATTAAGAAAAAAACTTGCTTAAAGACACATACTCCAATATAAAATGAATACTAAATTCTCAAGTATAAAAGTCTATATACATGCATGCACGGCTCTTGTGAAACATAGCATATGAAAATGCACAGTTTTAAAACATTTTTTTGTTTTGTATTTAAAATATATAAAAGAATGTATGTATAAAATATAAACATTTTTCATGCCTAAAAACATAGGAATACTTTTAAAAAACATTTAAAAATGCTTGTAAGTTTTAGTAGACAGGAAATGCACAATGATTATAAAGTCATCTATTTAGCCTGAGATCCCAGTCCTTGATTTGGATTCTGTCCTTTAGGGCTGGTAATATGGATACATTATAATTTAGCCCTGGGGGAAGTTGGCGGCGAGCCTGAGTTGCCAAATAAGTTCCTTTTTGCTAAGCTGATTCTTCCAATCTCCACCCCTGGGTTCAATGTCAATGGTGTCTAATATACCAAACTTGAAGCCTTGGAAATTTGGACAGCTTAGTGAATGCCTGTACAATGCATTAGTTTCCTTTTTATTTTTTAATTCATATAAATGTTCATAAATCTTACGTTTGAAAGATCTTTCCGTCTTTCCAACGTAGTATGCCGGACAGGTATCACACATTGCCAGATATACTAACCTCTGTGTTCTACAATTACAAATCCTAAAATTGATGTTAGTCCTTAATCTGTCACTCAATGTAGTAATAGTTCCCCTAAAAATTAAACTACACTGGGAACAACTACCACAACTTGTAGTCCCTTTCCCATTTCCAATACAATTTTTTGTTTTCTCTACCAATTTCTTAAGATTTTTTCCCACCTTGTTTGTAAAAATGGGTTGGTCACCCAAAGTTTGGTAGATATCCTGGTTGGTTCTAAAAATACTCCAATTTTTTCGCATAATATCTTTAATATTTTTAGATATAGTACTGTATTGTACTATATATGCTCTTGTAAATGCCCCAGACCCACGATGGGGTTGGGGACTACCCAAGAGTGGATTTGTAAACTGACCTGCTCTCAAAAGGGGTTTGTATTTCCTACCCCATTCACCATACACTTCATCCAAAATTGAATGTATCATGTCTTTGGGATAGCCCCTTTGTAAAAACATGTTGGTCAAATTAACAAATTCTTTTTTGACATTGATATGTTCAGAAGTCATTCTAGCAATACGTGTAGCCTGTCCTTTAACAATACTTTTCTTTTGGGACAAGGGGTGATGACTGCTGAAGTGCAAGTAAGAGTTGCAAAAAGTACTCTTACGAAAAACCTAAGATCTGAAGCCATGGTCATTATGGGAAATTAATGTATCAAAAAATGGTAATTGTTCATGACAGGAAAATGTAAACTTGAGGAAGGTAGTCGTTCCATTCAAATAATCAATGAATGCAGGAATATTGTCTCCCTTCCATAGAATAAAAATGTCATCCAGGTATCGATTGTATAATAGTATATGTTCAGCCCACCAAGTGCTATTGAAAACATGTTTAAGCTCCCATCCAAAAAGGACTAAATTGGCATACACTGGTGCACATACTGCTCCCATAGCCACCCCAGAAATTTGTTGGTAATATTGCCCTTCAAAATAGATGTAGTTATAATCTAGAACCATAGACATTAATTCACAAATAAGGGTGACCTCCCCATGAGTCAAACTGGAATCGAGAAATAATATATCCTCGAAAAATTCCATACCGTCTTTCTTAGGGATACAGGTGAATAAATCCTTAACATCTATGGTTAAGAAAATAAGATCTGGGCTCCATATTTCTTTACTAAGTTGTCCCAAAAAATCCCAGGAGTCCCTAACCAAATGTGGAACTCCTTTGACAATATGTTTAACCTTGTTTTCCACAAAGCTAGACAAATTATGGGTCTTGGACCCCCTAGCAGACACTATGAGTCAAAAGGGTGGGGAGCAAACACTCTTGTGCACCTTAGGTATGCCAAAAATCACAGGATCCCTGGGGTGGGTGTTGGTCAAAAGATCATAGGTGTCCTGGTCAATATGTTGATCCATCAAAAATTCTAACAAAAAACTGTCAATGCATTGGTATCCAATGTGTATCTGGTTAATGGACACCTGTGTATAATTATCCTGATCAAATAACAAGTCCTGAATGATGTTGGTGTAATCAGTAGTATTAAAAATACCTATACCTCCCCCTTTATCGGGGGTCATAATTCACACCGACCTATCCTCTCTAATTTGGTTCAATAAAATACTTTCTTTGGGGTTAAGACTGGAGTAGAAATTTTTGTGTCCTGCCCAGAGTTTATACATATCCTCCTTAACAGCTGTCTCGAAGGTATGTATAAGGGGGTGCAAAGATGGATTAAAAATGCTAGTTTTCCTAAAACCATCTTTGCCGTTATGAATAACATCCTGGTTCGAAAATATGACCTGAAAATTCAATTTCCTGGTGTAAAAATGGATATCCAGGAGACCATCAGCAATGTTCGGGATACTGGCAGGCACAAATTTAAAACCCTTCATAAAAAGTGTAAAATGTTCATTAGTAATAGGTCAGTTGGTATAATTATAAATGTTGAATCCTTCAAAAGTGTGAACAATGTTATCACCTTCAATATTGGGGGGGTATACTTAATAGTAATTCCTGCCTCTCCCCCTGTATGAGTTTTTCAAGGGATACTGCCCCACATAGTTGTGTCCACAATTCCTGTTTGCTATTCTTTCTGAGCGACGTAATGGGGGGAAAATCCTGATTAACTATACCTTCTTGTATTTCCTCAAACTTGGGTTCCTCATTCACAAGTGTTTCATCATTGAAAAATTGTTGTTCAGCTAATACACCAAAATCATGTTTAACAAAAAATTTTTTTAGTCGGATAGGCTTCCTTTAACTGATATTGTTTGATATCCCTGGACAATTTCCTACTTTTTTTATGGAATAACACATTGCA
The DNA here is from genome assembly GCF_019279795.1 of Protopterus annectens. NCBI lineage: Eukaryota > Metazoa > Chordata > Ceratodontiformes > Protopteridae > Protopterus > Protopterus annectens. The sequence continues at coordinate 563,343,288 of NC_056727.1, forward strand.
TTTCTTCTCTACTCTTTCTAATACTTTTTGATAAAACAATTCATATTGTTCGAATAACAAATCACTAATAATCTGTGCATTTAATACATCCAATTCATTCTGCAATTCCACTTACATTTTTTCATGGTAAACCAACACTTTTTGCAACAGTTCAAAACTGTTACTACATTGGAAGGACTAACATCAATTCTAGGAATGGTAATTGTAGAACACAGAGGTTAGTGTATCTGGCAATGTGTGATACCTGTCCGGCAGACTACGTTGGAAAGACGGACAAATCTTTCAAACATAGGATTTTAGAACATTTATATGAATTAAAAAATAAAAAGGAAACTAATGCATTGTACAGGCATTCACTAAGCTGTCCAAATTTCCAAGGCTTCAAGTTTGGTATATTAGACACCATTGACATTGAACCCAGGGGGGGGGGGAGATTGGAAGAATCAGCTTAGCAAAAAGGAACTTATTTGGCAACTCAGGCTCACCGCCAACTTCTCCCCAGGACTAAATGATAACGTATCCATATTACCAGCCCTAAAGGACAGAATCCAAATCAAGGATTGGGACCTCAGACTAAATAGATGACTTTATAATCATTGTGCATTTCCTGTCTACTAAAACTTACAAGCATTTTTAAATGTTTTTTTTTAAAGTATCCCTATGTTTTTTTAGGCATGAAAAATGTTTATATTTTATATATACATTCTTTTATATATTTTAAATACAAAACAAAAAAATCTTTTAAAACTGTGCATTTTCATATACTATGTTTCACAAGAGCCGTGCATGCATGTATATAGACGTTTATACTTGAGAATTTAGTATTTATTTTATATTGGAGTATGTGTCTTTAAGGAAGTTTTTTTCTTAATTGATTGATTTAACCTAATTCATTAGTTTAATGTGTGCTATTTTTTAGGTTTATATAGACCTCTTCAAACATGTGAATTATCCTTGTTCTGATGAAGGCATTGTCTATGATGAAAGCGCTTAACAACTAATGGATTTTGCTGGTGTTTGATTCAAATAAAGTGGAGTTTTCCTTGATGGCTACTGGGTGCATTACTTTTGGTTACTATTGTTAATATGTACCTTGGCCTGTGTACAGACTGTGGTAGATGTCATCGTTCCAGGTCCCATCCTATCTGATGTTACATGCTGCTCCACTGTATGTTACCTTATAGGCTTACATGTTTGTAGGGCCATACACACACATGTTCCATACCACAGACAGGTATCAGGCCACAGTGTGTAGTGGCCTAGTATATGTAGGGTTAGTGTGTGAGTGGCACATATGAGGATGGTGTTGGACAGATAGTCCATACACTGTAATATTATGCTAGCTTACCATATGTGGCTGTGGCTGTGTTCACACTGGTTGTGGTTATGCACTTTCACACAGGTGTATCTTACCATGTGCTGTGACATGCCTGTAGAGCCTGCTATATATATGCAGCAGTTACATGTGCATTCCCCCATAGGAGATGTAGGCCAGTGCTGAGCCAGTCTGCCTGTGGCCTGCACAGTGCTTTGTTACATGCCTAGCAGCTTAGTGTACTTACCTAGTAAGATGTCATGTCCAGATACTTGCCAGACATACTGCTGCTGAGCCTCCCTTAACAGTCATGTATGTCAGACAGAGCGGTGGGATGCTGTATAGATGTATGTCAATATCTAGTATGTAGTATGTGGCCATGGCACCTCTGTACCAGCAGTTAGTATGAGTTAGGACAGACAGGGGTGTGTGAATGCATAACCTATGGGGGCTAATGTATACTAGTCATTATGTGTTATACCAATCTACATGGCTGTTAACATCCATATTGTCAGGCTTGGTCCACATGTTCTGCACTAAGGGGTTCTGTGTATACCTTTTGACTGCACAGTGTGTCAGAATGTCCACATCTATTGGCCAATATCTCTGCTGTAGTCCACAGGAGCATTACGTGTTAGCAACGGTACTGTACTATGATGTCCTTAGGATGTCTGTCAGTAGCCAATGGCGCACATGTGAAAAGCAGATGTGACCTCCCACACACACCTTGTCTGTGAAGACAATCCCTATTACAGTAGCAATAGTCTACTAATATACCTTATATACCTACCTGACATCCCCTTGCACTACGAAGTTTGGACTATAGGGGCTGAGGTAGGGCTACACCCCATGTTCAGGACATATGGTGAATATATATGTATATATGGTTTTCCAGATATCTATATAAATAATTACACATGTACATATTGACATATATAGATGGGTGTGTATATGTACATAGATATGCATATACACACCCAGATATATACATATACAGAGCATTATATGTCTACATATATACAGATAGTGATACATATGCACATATACTTATACCACACTGCCATTCCTGTCAGCAGTCCACTGCTATTGTATCCCCCACACATATGGTGGGGCTGGGGCCATATATGTGTGGGCTTCACCTATATAATACATGTGTGCCCATATGCACTCCAGAGGCCAGTGTATGTAACAGTGGTATATGGCCCTGTATTATTGAGTCTGGGGGAGGGGATGCACCATACATAACCTAGGCTGTTACAAAATGTGGGGGTATCAGGGGTGAGCTGCCTTAAGGTATCTGGATGTACAGTGCCATACATTTCACCTATCTTGTCATTACTTACATAAAATGGGTTACTTCAGTCCTACTGCCTCCTGCCATACAGTCTGTTCTGTTTGTCAGCGTGTCTTTGATTGTGTCAATTATGCCTTGATATGTAACAGTTACATCACATTTAGTCAACTGAAGTCTTTACCACCTAGTGATTGTGTACAGAGTGTAGATAGAGGCTGCTGGACTATACACCTGCATCACTTACTGTTGATTGTGTGGTATCCTGTGGCCCAGTTCACTATTGTAAGATTTGTAAGGCTTGGCCTGGACAGCAACAGTTGTGAAACTTTCCAGATTACTGTATTAGTATAACTGTTTCACAGTTGTATTACTCTGTTTATATGGATGTCAGTGTCTGAACAGCTATATGACATGGCATATAAAAGTGTAATAGTACACAAATAAAGGTTTTCCATTTCTGCAAACCTGTGTGTGGTGTTTTACCCTATGACCTCTCTGTGGGTATATGTTGCAGGCACCGAATGTCATTTGTATGGGTGGCTCATCCAGTATCCAGTTGTTAGGGTGTCAACTGTTGGCATAGTGGCTATTCCATACTGTGTGCACCTACTGCATAAGTATCTTACTGTACATATCTCTGCATGTGTATGTGTAGTCACATTTATCTCTCTCTCTCTCTCTCTCTCTATATATATATATATATATGTATATCTTTATCTGCATATATATGTGTCTGTGTTTATGTATCCTGGGGATGCTGATAGCTTCCACATTTTACATTTCCTATGGGAGCCAGACTGTGCTGCATGATATGTTACCAATACCAGCCTGACATCATACAGGTGGGATATAGTACTGTTAACATCTTGTGCCCATGTCGTGTCAGGACCTGATTATGCTATCTGTAACATTTGGTAGTGTATTGCAGGGTGGACGTGTTTGGCTGTGGGGGGATGGGTATACCTATTTGTACAAGACGCATATCGTTTGGGGCCTCTCAACCCCATTAACGGTGCATGTGGACACATATGATTTAGCTAATCTCCCATTGATATCTACACATGTATGTCCATATATATATATATATATATATATATATATATATATATATATATATATATATATATATATATACACCTATATGGATATATATATATATTTATATATATATATATATATCTATATATATATATATATATATATATATATATATATATATCTGCTTACATATATATAATTATGTCCGTATTTACCTACATAGATATATATCTGCTTACATATATGTAAATTGCTGTGTATATGTAGACATATAGGTGTAGACATATATATGTGTTGATGTAGGCATTTACATGAATATATGTTCATATATATATGCATATATAGATATGTTGTATCTGTTTAGATATTAATATATTTACACACACACACATACATCTACATGTTGGACTACATTCTCTGTACTGTATCATGATTGGGCTGGATGATATATGTTTGACATCATCAAGGTTATGTATATCTGGCATGGCTTAGTGGTAAATCACTTTGTCTATGGTGTGCAGGGTCCTGGATTCGAGCCTTGCAGAAGCGGTTTATTTTGCTGTTGGGCAGAACACAGGGCACTGGATACAGAGTGATTAAGGCACTTTAAAGCAGTTGTAAGCAGGTTTGCACGGGTTTGCATGGAGGTAAGCACTGTTAACTTCCGGTTACAGTTTTTTATACTCAGTTAGCTTCTAAATTGCTTAACCAGTGTAGGTATTGCTTACCCCCATGCCAACAGACTTAGACCCACTTACTGCTGCTTAAAAGTGCTTACTCCCACTTACCCCCACGCTAATTTCTTTAAAAGAAAAGAAAAAAGAGTTGATAGGAAAGTGGTGAAAAAAGGGGCACAAAGAGGGAAAGACAATAGGGAAAATAGCTAGGGATGTGCAGGAAGGGTGTAGGGAAGGTCCATAGCTGCCCATTTCTTCTACAGCAACAGCTGTGCATATACACTGAATTTGTAGGTATATATGGACACTCAAACCCCTGGGAGAGGGGTGAGGACAACAATAATAAGTTGTGATGCCAATTAGACCGGATTACTTATGTCCAGTGGACGTGTATGACATGGACAGCTATGTATGGGGCGAGATTTTTTTGTGGGAACAGATTGTCCTTTTTTTTTTTTTTTTTTCAGTTGAGAGTGGGATGTTGGGGAGGGGTAGTAGTTTTATTTGGGGAGGTAGTTAACAGACAAGACATACAAGATGCATACAGGGGCGGTATATGACACATGTGGGGTTAAACACCTTGATGGGGAGGGGTGTTGGAATATCATAGGTTTATAGGTTCATAGGTTCATAGGTTCATACTAGGCTATCTGCCCAAGGGCATTTATAAGCCTAGCCCAGAGTTTTGTGGCTTTCGCCACCCCTTTAGTTTGGAGGATACTATGCCCATTATTTTGCTGTGCCTCTGTCAAGCAGTGACACTGAGATAATCCCTGGGGTATATCTGCGATCTCCCATCCATTAGTCAAGATTTCTCTTGAACAAAGCCAGCGAGGTGCTCTGCCTCACATGTACCGGAATTTTGTTCCACAGCATAGGGAGTCTCTGGGTGATGAATCTGTCCCTCCAGCACGTCCTATTAATAACCGTGTCAAGGTTTAAGTCTCCCGCCCTTGTAGTTCTGAGGATCTAGATTTTTGAGGTGAAGCATGTTCATCAATTCTCGGATGGACATGGTCTTGTATGTGAGTCACAGGTCCCCTCTGAGCAGGACGTGCGACTGAATAGAGCTGGAGTTCCTTCAGTCGGGCAGCATAGGACATATTTTTGAGCCCCTTTATCCTTTTGGTGAGGAACTTTTGGGGCCTTTCCAGTTGCTGCAGGTGTCATGTCAGATACATTCCGAATGGGGCATTGTACTCAATCATTGGTCTGATGAGTGATGAGTACAGGGGGACGATGACTTCCCTTGATCTGGATGTGAATCCCTTCATGATCAGGTGGGCAGTGTAGAAGGTCTTCCTAACTACTTTGGCAACGTGAGTGTCAAATGAAAGGTTACTGTCAAACTGGGTCCCCAGATCCCTGATAACCTCTTCTGTGCTTAGTGGGTTGCTGCCTATATGGTAGCTAGGGGTAACCTTGTTTTTCCCGAAGGGTATGACTATGCATTTTTTGGCGTTTAACTTTAGGCTATGGCTCTGGCACCAGTTATCCATTTCTATAAGACCCTTCTGAAGGATATCTGTGTCAGATGTGTTCTCAACTATGGCACCCAGTTTGCATTCATCTGCAAATTTTGTCAGCCATAATCCTCCTGTGTTTGCTTGTACTTCTGAAAAGTAGATGCCGAACAGGAGAGGGCCCAGGACTGAGCCCTGTGGGACACCACTTGTGACAGGCTTTGAGTCTGACATGGCGCCAGCAACTCTGACCCTGTGGGTTCTGTCACTTAGCCAGTTTGCAACCCATCTTGTGACGTATGGGTTTACATTTAAGCTGATGAGTTTTTCAATGATACCTGAGTGGGGTATTGTGTCGAAAGCCTTTGCCAGGTCAAGGTAGGCTGTGTAGACTGCCTTTCCCTCATCAATGGCCTTGGTGACTGTTTTGAAAAAGTCAACCAAGTTTAAAAGGCATGATCTGCCTTTGACAAAGCCAAACTGGGTCGGATCCAAAGTCTGCAAGTCTCCTATGTCTTTATTTATGAGTTCCATTATGATCCTCTCCATAGCTTTGCAGATCAAGCTTGTCAAGCTGATGGGATGGTAATTTCCAGGGTCGGTGGAGGCACCGCCTTTGTGAAGTGGGACCACAGTTGCCGTACGCCACTCCTTAGGCATGTATCCTGAGGTGAGGCTAAGATTAAACAGCTGCCCTAACTGTGGGTTTAATTCCTCATTGAGTTTGTGGAGCACACATCTGGGGACACCATCTGGTCCCATGGATGCTGTGTTTTTTGCCTTGGAGAGCAGTTCTCACCTGAGCGTTAGAGATGTTTGGGGGCTATAATTCTCTGGTATAGATATCTCACCTTTGGGGAGGGGAAGTTTGCACTGAACCTGTCAGCCAGTATGTTGGCAATGTCTGTAGGTTCAGTAATTTTACATCATTTTGAACTAATTCTGAGCATATCTGGGAGTTTCCTCCCAGGTTTCTAACATAGCTAAAGAAGGCCTTATGATTGTCCTTTGAGTCCTTAGCGACTTTTCTCTCAAAATTTGCCTTGGATGATTTTATGAGAGATCTTAGTTTTTTACTTATAATGATCAAGGGTGTTTTCCCTTTTAAGGATTTTGCTCTATCTTGTAGTAGCTTCCTCCTTTTGTTGTAGAGCTTGTTTATGGCTGGGGTCCACCAGACTGGACGCTTGCCTTTGGTACAAAGAGTCTTTGTTTTGTTTGGGATTGCCTTGTCCATGCAGTCCTGTAGGTGCTGGTAGAAGGCATTTGTAAGTGATTCAGTGGCTTGAGTAATGGTTTCCGCGGGCTCGGGGGCCTTAAAAGAGACCACACCAGTTTTTAGAAGTGTGAAGTCGACTTTTGAGAAGTTCTTCACTGTGGTCTTTTTTATCTCAGGTGGGGGCGGGATGTGGACTTCCAGTGAGATTAGTTTATGGTCTGATCTCACCAGTGAGGGCTATACTTCCGGTGTTGAACATTGTGACCCCATGTTCATGATGATGAGATCTAGTATGTTTTCTCCTCTTGTGGGGATGGTGACTAGTTGTTCCATGGCATTTGAGTTTATGAACTCTAGGAACCTTTGGGCTAGAGTGTTGGGGCTTGAGTACTGATCCCAGTCTATATTCGGGTAGTTGAAATCACCTAGTATGATGGTGTTTGGAGATACATTTATCCACTCCAGTGTTTTCAGGAAAGCTATGTGAGGTTCCTGAGATTGAGAGGGTGGCCTGTAACATGCTACAAATTGCAGAGCAGTCTTGCCTATGGTTAATTGCACCTGGATGGTCTCCGATGCATCGTGGGTTGCCACCAACCTTGAGGTGTGGGTGTCCTTGATGAATATAGACACCCCCCCTCCTTTCTTGGTGTTGTCCGGATTTTGGGGCCGGAACGCATGATATGAGGTAAAACCTGATAGTGCCGGGGTGCTCTCAGGAGCCTTGAACCAGGTTTCAGTCACAGCACAGACATCGATGTTCTCCATACTGAGAAGGGCCTCGAGTGCATGCATCTTGAGGTTGAGACTTCTGGCATTGAGCAGCATTACCCTTAGTTTCTTTCCTTTTTTGTGTTCTAGGGTGGTAGGTTTAGAATTTGAGCCTTGCCTAAAAAGGCACTATGGGGTGGCAAGAGCCTTTGCCAATATCCGGAAGCCCAGGGGTGACAGGTGCAAGCCGTCCCTTGCGAAGCAGCATGGCTTGTCCAGCATGTCATCCCAGGCAGACAGACATTGGACCCCCTTTGAATGACACCAGAGTTTAAGCCAATTATTAATGCTGATCATCTTGTCTCTGTATTGTGGCATCATTCTTGGTGAAGGTAGGATACTGCTCAAGGTCAGGGTCATATCTGCCTGGGCTACATAATCAGAGAGCTCCTCTATGTCTCTTTTCATGTAGTCCAAGGAGGTACATCTCAGGTCGTTCACACCAGTGTGGACAATGACAGAGTCGTACTTGTACCTGCTGTTGAGAGACCTGAGTGCTTGCATTATGTGGCGGATTCTAGCGCCCGACAGGCAGCTTACTGTGACCTTTTCCTTGCTCAATCTGGTGAGCGGGATGTCAGTGTGTCTGACTATGGACTATATCGGCTGACTATATCGGAAGCCCAAAAGCCCCCTAGTGGTAACAGTGGGACTGAGGTCTCCACCCATGGGCAGTCACCACTGCACCTTCACAGCCCCAAAGGTGGCTTTGCTGGGGGCTGAGCCACAGAGCCAGGCTGACTCTTTAATAATGACACACGGCCCTCGAACTGGCATAGAAGATCACAGAACTGCTCATTGATCTCTCTATGCACCATGACCTTGACCTGGCGATGGGTGACAGGTGTCTGTCCATGCCCACTCCCGGGGGGGGGCCCCATCCCTGAGGTGGTTCCACTCAAAGGTGGTGCAGGACCAATGGACAGGGAGGTGCAGGGTTGGGCCCCAGACATGCTGGTGCCCTGTGCCACAGCCAGCTGAGGTGGGACAGGTGGGTCCGCTAGGACTGGCCTTCCCAACCGTGCTATAGTGTTTAAATTTCATCATCATATATGGGTTAGTAATAGTCAACACATTCCAGGGTTAGGTATAACAGCATGCATAGATATTCCCATTAACCCAGACACCAGATATGGAACAGTTGCATAGCAAACAAAACACATGCATATATGGGATCATAGTGGTAATAAGAACGTTGATGGCACCATGCCAACAATGTTGGAATAATTCAATATGGCACATGCATGGGAACCATTAAAATATTTATCGAACAATTGGACATTATCAGAGTCATTACATACCAGTTGGGGTGGGTATGTTGATTATTGTTGGAGATAAGGTGGGGGAGAGAAAGATGTCAATTAACAAGTAGTATATTCCTGTAGTCCACATTATTCTTCCTAGTCAGTGCTGTTATCTGTACCTTAAAAGTCTTACTACACTACCCTATAGCCTTATTTTGGACAGTGATGGCTGTCGTCATCATTATACATGAACCGGGTTTACCTGCAGTATACAGCTCTTACCTGGTATACCTCTGAAGGGAATGTTTGTTAATACTGACTAACTGTTTGTACACATACACTTGGATTCTGGGTTGATGCTTTGCACTATCCTATCCAACTCTTTCTGCACAGATTCTGGCCATGTGCTGACCACATGCTGGTGTGCCTGGATATATCTAGAATATTGCCCTCTTCCACCTTTAGTGACCTGACACACACATATACATACTTTCCTACACAGTTATATTATGGAGCACAGTGTGGGTGACAGTGACCAGTGATACTTTATTATTCAGAGAAACTATAACACTCACAATCCCCTACAATGCCAGGGTGGACAGTACCAGTACAGGTTATATTGGTCTGTATTTCTCAGCACAGTGTTCGTATCCAATGTACCTGTGGGAGCAATGTTAATTAGCACTACCTGACTGTTGCCACACAAAGTTCTAGATTACACATTAGTATTATGCACATTCATCTCACTGTGTTACTGTACACAATCTGGTCACAGCTTGACAACATGGGAGTGTAAATAGGACATACTTGAAATATTACTCTCCTAACAGTTTTGGGGGTTGCTACAGTAACAGGTGTGTTTTCGTGATGGTTGACAATCACTTGTATTCCCTGTTTGCTGGCTACAAATCTGGGATCATCCCACAGACTTACCAGGAGGACAGGCAGCAGATATGGGCACATATACTGGACACTCTGGCCTCATGTGTACAGTTGTGGGTTATGAATCTGTGTGCAGTCTAATTACACTCCCAGGATTCAGATCATGGCTGTGTCTGCTACAAATTAAACACTGTCCATCACAGTTGTGTCTGCTATATTGATATTGCTGTATATCTCCAGTCTGCTTTCTGTCTTATTAATTCCCTGTGCTTATGCATTCTGACCTTGTATAACAACACTCATACAGATTTCCTAGACAGTTATATGTTGTAGGACAGTGTGGACGACAGTGATGTGCAATACCTTATTATTCAGAGCAACTCCATATCATTCTTGTATTTCTGGGTACAGTGTTAGTATCTGACAGACCTGTGGGAGGAATGTTTATTAGCACTACCTGAATGTTCCCACACACAGTACCAGGTTCCACATTACTATTATGCACATACATCTCACTCTGTTAATGTATACACTCTGACCCCAGCTTAACAAGTTGGGGAGTAAATGGGATATACGTGGCTTCTTAGTCACATAAGGTATTGGGGAGTTGCTAGTGTGCCAGGTTTGTTGTCATAGATGTGTGTCAATTCGTTGTATTTCCTGTTTGCTGCCTATATGTCTGGGATCATCCCACTGATTTCCCAGGGGGACAGGCTGATAGGTAATAGATATGGGCCATTTTAATAGACATTCTGGACATATCTGTACAGCTGTGGGGTATGATTTTGTATGCAGACTACTACCACTGGCAGGATTCGAACCATGGCTGTGTATGCTAATAAAACAACAGTTCACATCGCAGCTGCATGTGCTATTCATTTTTTGTTGTCTGCGTTTTCCCTGTTTACTGTCTGTGTGTCTCTCAGTTGTACTAAATGGCCTCTGGGGATTACACCTGTCATATACAGGCATTCCTACACATTCAATTTATGGTGCTTGTTGTGGGTAACAGTGCTTAATACAACAGTACTATTACATGATTGCAAATCTACATTACCATATGATACCAGAATATACACATGCAGTCCAGCAGTTAGACTTGTTTTGTCAGGATATTACACTTTTATTGACATACAAACAATATGAGACTCTTCCTGCCATATTCTGTAGTGTATGCAGTACTTGCCTTGAACAATACAGGTTTTATACTAGCAGTTAATTTACTAATACTTTTATTTTTATTTCCTATGACAGTAAAAGCATGAGTATTACTGACCTGTTTTACATTGCAACCTCACCAGGCAGCTGATGTGGGCCTCCAGGTTCGCGGCCCACTCCCTTGCAGCTTTGGGGGACATAAGATGAATATTGAGCTATACCTATCCATGATATACCTGAGCTGGCAATTATTACACACATACTGGGGTGATACTTACATATGTCTGGAACATCCCCTGATGCTCTAGCCTCTTGGAGCCACTCCTCTAAGAGGTCCCCCTTCCACCGCTTCAGGTCAGCATAGTGGTGCCTGACCTGCTCACCAGTTTGGGGTATGCCAGTGGCACTGGTGAGGTCACAGTCAAGATGGTCCCAGGCCTCCACCTTATATTGGGAGCCCTAGTACTGGCAATGCAACAGTCTCTGTGTATGGTCTTTAACTAGAAGTCCTTTCATGACCTTGGACTCCTGGATGCACCAGCGCTGTGCCTGGAAGCACACTCCTTCTCCCCTTACTGCCATAGTGCCTGCAAGGGGAAGCTACAACCAGTTATGAGATGTATTCCCGCCTCTTGAGTTTAAGTAGGCAGATTTCCCACACTTTTCTGTGATTGGCCAGTTTTGAAAAGGCTTAACTATGGGCAAACCTGCTTACCTAAAGTTGGCATTGTTTAAAGTGGTATACCACTGGGCACAAAGAATTAACTGGTCTACACATTGCTCACACCTCCTAAGCTGGCCTATGCAATGCTTAGCATTGCTGACATTAGACCTTCATTATAATGCCTTTTTGGCATTGTGTTATTATTCATTACACCTTATATGTATGCCTGGTAACCCTGATTGATGTGTACATACACTCTGTGGGGTCCTTGTGTTTTATTGGGAACTTCAACACTCTGTTACAATTACACCTCACTTCTGGGCTTACTTCTGTACTCCAGTTCACATATTTATGTTATGTAGTGGGTTATGGCACATATGACTGTATACTGATGCCTTTCACATGTTCAGTTTGGTTATACTATGGTGAGGACATGTTTGCTACTACCACATTCTTCTGTACTTCTGTGAGGGCTTGGTGGATAACTACTGGGACTATGGTGTATAGGGTCCTGGGTTTGAGAACTGCATGGCTGCTTATTTTGTTGATGGGCAGAACAAGGGCCATTGGATACAGAGTGATTAAGGCACTTTAAAGCGGTTGTAAGTGGGTTTGCATGGAGGTAAGCACTGCTAACTTCAGGTTACAGTTTCTTATACTCAGCTTCTAAATTGCTTAACCAGTGTAGGCATTGCTTACCACCTCACAAAAGGGCTCAAGACTGCTTACTAGTACTTAAATATGCTTACTACTGCTTACTTGTGCTTACACATGCTTACTAGTGCCTTATTCATTATGACACCGACACCTCACATGTGCATTTACTGCAGTACTCCAATTCATAAATATATGTTATTTAGTGGGTTATGCAACAAAAATATTGGTCATAACATGCTTTGCCATGTAAAATGGAATGTGACTCGAAATGGGAATGCCTGCTCGTAAGGCGAATGCTCTACCCACTACACTATTGCTATACTGCTTCATTTGCATATATCTTCCTTGTTATCCTCTTCCATCTTTTAAGCTGCTTTAACCATAGCTAAGCGATGGGCACACCCGTGCACCTACAGTTAGCTGTAATCTGATTTTTAAAGAAAAAAAGGGTTTCTTCATTTTATTTCTACATTCAGTTGCTGTTATACACAAGGAGGACTGTTGGTGGGGATATGCGGTCACCTGTGAGTGGTCTTGCCCATTGCATACCCCTTTCTGCTGTTCTACATTGTGGGGTCATGTTTATTCTGAGAGCTCTGCTCTCAGACATGCCCCCCTGCACTCTTGCATGCTCCGTGTAAGCCTAGGAGCTCGGGCAGCGCGCATCATTAATATGTATGGCCCGCTGGCGTCCTGCTCCTAAATGGTTACTTCCATGCAGGGCTAAGCTAGTCCTGCATGGAAGATTGGTAAATCTGGGGGATCTTCTGAATCTAGTTGGATCTGAAGAAGTGTTACTTTAAATGTGAAAGCGCTTATCCTTTGTGTTTTATCCAAGTTTTTTTTTAAGTTATTTTATATCTCATTGCCATGGCAGCTGGATTGTTTTATGTTTCATTATAAAATTCTGAAAGTTGTCCTTTTTAATTTGTACTTAGATATGTGAATGAATGGGATATTGGTAACAGTTAAGCTAATCATTCCTCACACAATATAAAATAGAAGTTTGCAACACTGAAACTCTTTTCTCCTCTTTAGTTTTGAGCATCATTCCCTTATCTAACCAGACTGCTATTTGACTTGCATTGCTTTTGACATCTGTTTCAGTGAGTAATGTACTTCCTTAGAAATCTAGACAAATCTTACTCAGAGGCACAAGGTGCAGTCATAAACAATTCTTACAAATGTTAGGAATGTTGTTCTCCTAAGTCAGTCAATCTACTCACAGACTTTCTTATAAGTCTCTTTTCCTTGACACACCCTCAGTAAGTGTACAGCAAAGAGGACTGACTGTGGAACCCTAATTGCTCATGTGGTCAGATTAATCATTCACATTACAAGCCCTTAGCAGGTAACACTTCTCAGTACTTATCCTTGTACTGCTAGGATGCATGCATGCAGTTGTGTAGGTCCTTACAGCAGTTTTACCTGCCCTGCACTCAGTGCAGATTGTGAAATTCATGGATGGTAGTGAGTTCACACCTCATTTGCATATCCACAGTGCACAGAGAGCTGAATCTGCAGTATATGAAGGTAATCATGTAGGTAAGGAACTTGATCACAGTAGGGGAGACAATTTTGATCTTGAGAAATTGATACTGATATTTGTTTTGAAAACTTATTTGCAGTATAACAACCATCTTGCTGCAAAGTTATGTTGTTTTACAAATTATTTTAGTTTTAACCTTAGTGATGGATTGCATTTTACAATACACTATTGGTTTACTGTCTGGATTTTTCTTCCTAGCTGTTGGCATAGCCATTTATATCAGTCACTATTAAATTATATCAGACTATTAAAAATGTTTGTAAAGAATGCTACCTGATGTTTATGGAAAGTTTTATCTGTGAAGCTGACCAGTTATTGCAGAAGATTATTGTATTCCTTATTAGAAAGTTCAGGGATTTTGCATTATTAGCCCACAAAAATTGTGTGAAACCTATGAAATATACCTTGCTGCTCTACACGAAAAGTGGATATCTGAAAAAAATGTGTCCATTATTTCTTGAAAAGTGTACATTACTTTATTAATGCTGCAATGTACTAGAGAGTTGTATAACAACTCTCCTCCTGAAATACTTTTAACAGTGTTTATCATTTCATTTAATTTCTTTTTTGGTGATAGTGGTAGAGATTTTATATTAAGTTGTGTGTCCTCATATGGAGCCTTACTTTTTTGGTCATTTTGTGCATGATGAAGGGATACATTCATAGATATTTGTTTTGTTAACAATTATTTTTGGGTTACTTTTTTTCAGTTTATATTTCCTGCCATACAGAGCTATGGTACTTAGGACATGTGCACCCCATAAACCACCATACAATGATACCAAGAATGAAATGATCCTCCAGACATTATGTCGCCAAGGTTAATTCCTCTTAGATTGAGGCAGAGGTGACAAGTCCTCCCATGATCACATCTTGGAGGTGATGGCCAACAATGCAAATGCAGTAAAAGACCATGGCTATACATATTCAAAAATAAGACATTGAGCTAGTGATATGATCACACAGCTGAAACATAGGGTTGCTGCATTTGCACAGGAATGTATGGTGACCAATGACTGAAACAGAGGAGTTCCTATCCACTGTCAGAGATCCAGTCAGCACAGGGTTTACACAGAGTTGTTGATGTTGGGACTAACATGGAAGACATCCCAAGTGTGTCTACTGCAGAAGTTCCAGGCATGCAATAGAAGTAAATAATTCTCGCTATATATATATATATATATATATATATATATATATATATATATATATATATATATATAGATAGATATATATACTCTAATATATATATATGGTTCCCTATCAGAAGCCTGAAACACTATAAGCTTGAAAATCAAAATCCTGAAACCAAAAGCCTGAAAATTCAAAATCCCGAAAACCCAAAATCCTGAAACTCAAAATCCTGAAAACACAAATAATGCTAATATGTCACTATAAAGACACTAATATCTACCAACTGACCCTGACCCTAACCCTAACCCTAAGGTCCGTCACTATCGCACACTCACCTAACTCACTTAAACCGCCCCTAACCCCAATACTTGTCACTATTGCATACATGCCTAACCTGCGCCCTAACCCTAACTCACTTAGACCGCCACTAACCCTAACATAAAACCAACCGCACACTGACCTGAACCCAACGCATGACCTAACACCACAGGGCTAACAATAGCAAAGCCACAATGACGTCAGTATGTCCATTTTGTGTTTTCAGGATTTTGAGTTTCAGGATTTTGGTTTCAGGATTTTGATTTTCAAGCTTATAGTGTTTCAGGCTTCTGATAGGGAACCATATATATATATATATATATATATATATATATATATATATATATATATATTTAACATTTGTTAACCGGGAAAGTCCAACTTGGAACAAAGCCAATTTTCAGCAGAGACCCGGGGAGAAACACTCCAGATGCATGCCTTTCTAACATGGGAGGAAACCAGAGCACACAGAGGAAATCCACATGAATGCAGGGAGGACATGCAAACTCTGCACAGAAGGCAGCCCAGCCAAGAATCAAACTGGAGAACCTTTTGATGTGAGGCAAAAACGCTACTGCTGCACTACTGCGCCTGTTTTTATATATATATATATATATATATATATATATATATATATATATATATATATATAGAGAGAGAGAGAGAGAAGGAGGGGTAGTCAACCTGACTGTACACTTTTGTATGATGCTTTCTTATTCTGCAGCTGTCAAGGGGATTGTTTTCTGTTTCTTGTATCATTTGCATTGTGATGCTTATCAGCAGTGTTTCATCTCATTTTCTTTTACGTAGGCACATGTGGTTCTTAGTTTGCATGCCCACCTCACATGGTAAGCACACCTTTTGTATTCTTATTAATGCACAAAAGGTAGATGTATGCATACAAGTGTTTGATTGTGTTCAGACAGATACACACACATTCAACAAAAACTTCCCCATGCCACCTCATGCACACACACACACACACACACACACACACACACACACACACACACACACACACACACACACCTTATCTTAATGCTACTTTTGACTAATATACATATCTTGCTACTGACTCTGACAATTGGGTACTCAATTAATACATTTTTTGTTATTCTCCCACACTCAGTTCTTTGGTGTCAGACTTGCCCTCCTGTACAACCACACTCACCCTGTGAAAAGGTTGATGACTGTGCCCTGCCATTTGCATATCTCTTTGTGACTTAGGGTTGTAGGTATAGATGTGAAATGTAAAGCACACAATGAACTGTAAAACTGAGAAAAGAACCAAATGCAGTCTGGATGAATGAAGCAGCGAACACAACTCCTTAGCACTTTCGTCCAAATGTATTCTCTTGAACTTAAGCATAAACTATTTAAGTGCTAAAAAGCACTTGATATTAATATTCTCATTCAGACCACGAGCTCTGTCAGCTGCCAAGCTGATTTGCCACAGAGACTCCTTACACTCTAATGTCAACTTATAGTTCCCTGTATAGTCCATCTGAGGGACAAAGTCTATCACTGAAATCATGAATGTTAATCGATGTCTAAGTTTCAAAAGTTTAATTCCCTTGCATGTTGTAGCATTATATTTAGAAAATGATTTAATATGTTAGAAGCTGAGGCATGTGACACCCCTAATATGTCCCGCTGTGGGTCTCTAGGAAGTACCTGTAGCTAGTATGCATAATGCTACACATACCTTTGTTTCTATTAGGATGGGTTCTCTATGAATTCCCTGGGGCCTTAGGTGAGGGTGGCAAAGGCTGTATATTTTCTCTAGTGTATCCCTGTCCATATCTCTCTACAATTTCTGTGTCATGCAGTCCATGATAAGTCAAACTAGGTCTAAGCACCCTTCTTTGGCTGAAGTCTGGCAGCAGCTGCAGCGCCTTGAATTAAAACCTGGTGCACATACAGGTTAATGGGGCAGTAGCAGCACTCCCTAACATTTTTTTCTAGTAATCATGGCTATATTCCAAGGACTTTTGGATTTCTGGGCAAATGGCTATACTACATGCACTTGATTATTTTATATGTTCCTGAATAGCTCCACCATGTTGGATTTGTTAATTTGCATGTAATTTAGCTACTTAAGCTTTCATAGCATATTCTGCCATTTACCCTTGTTTTGAGGCTCTACACTAAGTGTAGATCCATGAATATGAAATATAACGTTATTGTGAGACTGGTGTGCCACAAGGTGTACACGATAGCAGCACTTAGTGTAGGCATTCATGAATCCACCACATAATGTTTAACAGACTGGCAAAAATGCAATTGTAATATCTGGAATGAACAATCACTGTGACTTCAAATGAGGCCAGTCTGTTAAGACAAACAAAGTATAATTGATAGAGATTGTATAAATTAAAATGCTTTCCCCAAAATTATACTGTGTGTGCAGTGAAAAAATGTGCAAGGCCAAACAGCAGTTTTCAAAATAATATGACTTGCTTTGCAAGAACAGTTAAGTGATGACCTTTTATTTAAAAGATTTCTTGTAAATATTCAGCTTAGATATTAATAACATATAGCTGTGGGCTTACTGTAAATGGCATCCTGTTATAGAAAAAAGGAAGTTATACTGACATCTCAAACAGAAGCTTTGCATTACAGGGACTTTTTCATCTCAAGAATAACTTGGACCTTAATATTTGTCATTTCAACAGAAACTGTCCAGGCTAGAAATAACCAATGGAATTTTTCATGATACAAACAGAAACTTTGCATCAACAAGGACTTTCTGTGAACTTTCAGATGCAGAAATAAATTAAATAAAATACAGACACTTCAAGTGACGCAAAGATGACGTGGAGAGACTTTTTGTGAAGTCTTCAGATACAGCAAGGAAGAAAATAACCAAAGGACATAAAACAGAAATCGATCATGCAAACCAGAAGAACAAGTCACAAGGGCATTAAAAATAACATTAGTTGACATTTAAAAGAGTATATAAACTGGACAGCATTTTCACTCTTTAGTGACATGTATGACTGAGTGTACATCAATCATTACTTTGTGTCTAGCTGTGTTATAATAGAATTGGAATAACTGACAGTATTAACTGTTTGGCAAGAATTTGTACTAACACAAATAAATATTAACGGATACAGTAGTACGGTGTCTGTCTGGTCACTGCTAATAATATTTTACAGTGGTGAGCCTAGCCCACTGGCCATAACCTTTTTTATCCCTTACCAACAGTTACTTTTTCATAAAGGCCGTACATTTTTCATAAGTTCAACAGATTGACAGTTCCAGTACATCAACAGATCAACAGTTCCAGTACTTTGTTAGTGGATACAGTGATGCAGTAGAAGCTGTCCTGCGACGTTCCACCATCAATTCATCTGTTGAAGGACACTGTGTCTTCTAAGTGACTTCAGGCTGATAACATGTTTGTCATCTACGCAAAATACGGTAAATTCTTCACAGTTATAGCATGGATGCCAGTACAGACAGTTAACTTTACAATGCCCACATATTGTATATATAAATGTACATGGTTTAAACCTTCTGTGTCAGACATGAAATGTAAATCTGAAATGTTTAATGTTCACAATTTAGATAACAGTTGTGTTTGTAAATGGTAAATGCCTATAATCCATATATAAAATGTACAGCAATTCATAAAGACTGTTTTTTATGTGGAAGTAACTTTCCAAACTTATGTCTATCTTGTCAAAAGAGTCTAGTATGTAAGCCATACCATAAGATATATCCTATTCTGATAAAGAATCTGTTTGATTCTAGCGTTGTTAGTTCTTCACATATACAACAGTTAAATGTACCTTCTGCAGTCATGCCTTTGTCAGATATAATGCAAACTATTGCACATTTTCTTTAACATCTTAAGGCTTTACCTAAATCTTATACAGTACAAGTGTATGCAGTTATTGTTAGTAATGTAATAGACTACATAAAAATGTTATATATAATAAATATTGCACATGCACAGAAAGAAGAAAGTTCTAACATAGTAGAGTGGGCTATTAATATTAACCTTTTAAAGAAAAGGTTTTCACAGCTTTTCAAAATTTCCCTAGGGACAGTAGTAAGGGACAATAATGCCATTTAGAGGAACAGACTCAGCATAGCATTCAGACTTTACATAATGACATTTATGGTTTAAAGTAACAATCAGATACAGCCCAACAACATTTACTAAGGGCACAAACTACAGAGGATCATCTGACAAGACAGTTAAAAGAAGCCCAGCAAAGTTTACAAGGGGTATAAAATACATCAATTGACATTGGGCAGGGTTCAGCAGAAATGACAGTTATTTCTCCTGCTGATATATATAATCTTGTTTATTGCAGACTCTACCTCAGTGGCAAGACAAGAAAGGAATTTGTTTCAATATGTTGGCATTTAAACAATGGTTGACATACACTGTGTGGTCTATTTGAAATTATGCTTTATTTAAATTTTTTTTATGCATTTACACATGCCAGTTTGGGTCAGAAGGGAATTCCTCAACAGTGTTGGCAAACCTCTAAAACATGCTCCAGAACTACGGGAGTTATGGGCATTGATTTCCAAAATGATTTACAGAGAAAGTTTAGTATTTTCAAAATCAAAGCACATAAAAAATGTAATAGGTTCATAGGTTGGTACTAGGCTATCAGCCCTAGGGCCTATACAAGCCTAGCCATAACAATTCCTTGGCTATTTCTTCCCACACTATTTAGAAGAGGCTACAGTAAATGCTTTGGAAAATGTCAAAGCAAAGCAAGCAGCTAAAACTGGTGAGTGTCTAGACTCACATAACTGTTTCAAACACACAGACAAGGTAATGCCAGTTTCCACCATTTAAAAAATTAAAAAACTATCTAAAAATGATCAGATAGTCTAAATAGCATGACAGAAGAAAAACAAAATAATATTTTGATCAGGCAAGATGGTATGTTGAAGCAATTCCATCAGACAGTTAATGACATTCTGCAAAATGCAGATGCAGCTTTAAAATCAGTTTCTGCCAGACAGATAGATACAGACTCAGAGATTACACATCTCAAACTTCACCTGGAGTAAGACAAAGCAGAGTGCTAGACAGTTTAAAAGAAGTACGCAGTATTGCAGATGCACATAGGAAATGTACAAAAACAGCTTGTAGACTACGTGGGGAAAGGAAAGGGACGTAATACATGGTCTGATTAAAGAACAAACACAGGGGGAACATGAGCAGCTTCTGCTCCACCAGAGTTACAGACTGATACACAACGAAGTTCAGAAAAACAGGTGATATGTTTTACTTGTAAGAAAATAGGCCACATTAAACAGGATTGTCCATATTACAAAAGATGGAAGGAAAGTCAAATACAAAAGGGTATCTATGCAGATAATAGTGCTTCTTCAAAACCCAAAAATAGGGAAAGAAATCAAGATAAATAAAATACATTAAGGGAGAATCAGTCACAGGAACAAACACAGAGGGATACAGAAAAAATAAAGTATACCCTATGGAATACACAGAAAACCCACCATATAATCTCACACACAGTGCAAGTCAGGAATTAAAATGTGAAATGGAAAGTACAATGTACACATTAGACAGGGAAGACACTAACAGTCAACAGGGAACAGAACATGCGGTCTGTGTAATCAGAGACATACCCAGGAAAACAGATCAGAATGAATATGATTCTGATTAGGGGTGTGCCCCCCCAAGTAACCTTTCTCACAAAATTTGAATGTGGAAAGGAAGGATGCCCGTTAGTGGATGTATGGGTGGAGGGGACACTATGGAAAGATGTCCTACTTGATACAGGGGCAGCAGTCTCAGTCACTAACAAACAGTTACCTGTAAATCAGTTCAAAAAAATCTTACATTCAAGGCTTTGATGGCAGCACTTGCATGGCCATAAACAGTAAGCCAGTTAAAATATGTTTCACAGAAAGTGGATCTTCAATACAAGATACATTTCTTATGAATTCCATTTGCGGAACAACAATCCTTGGGGTTGATATCCTTGGCAAACTGGGAATAGTAATTGATTTCAATAACAAGGTTTTATGGTCAGCCACAACGGAAGACAGTTGGGATACAGCTCAGCAATTTCCTTGCTTTGTAATTGATGTAAGTAACTACAAAAAAGACATTACCAAGAGACACTCACAAATGCAGGATAAATCACAATTTCAGCCCTTATGGGCTACATCAAAGACTGACTGTGGTAAGTTAGCAGTACCAATGAGTGTAGGTAATCCTTCGGATTACATTCCTCCTTTTCAGAAGCAATATCCAATCCCCAAAGAGGCGGGAGAGGATATGAAGAGGTGTATAGAACAATGGGAACATAGAAAAGAGCATATTTGCAAATAACCTGCAAAGATCAGGGTACACAGAAAAGGAGGTAAGCAATAAACAGAAGGAAGGACAAACCCCTTGCCTTACTGAAAAGGGTAATTACAAACACTAACAGTATAATAAAAATGGTAACTTATGACCAGTAGAATATGGGGATAATCCTCCCTATAACCCAGATCGTGGCAGGCAATAGGCATTAAAGCAATAAATTAATGGAACACGTTATCAGTTCGCAGCAAGTACAGTGATCTTTTAAACTCAATGTAAATTAATTAAACAAAGGAGACAGGAAAAGACAGAAAAATAAATATTACTTTACTGGTTTAATAAGCCCGGACAGATTCACAATAAATCAACCAAAAAAATGTAAAAAAGTCCTGGACGCCACGTAGGTTAAAAAATCTTTATAATCTTCACAAAACACAGAGGATGAGCGCTTTCATCTAATGACTAGACTTCATCAGATAAAAGCACTGGTACAAATTACAACTTTTATACACCAATTCAAATCAAGTTAATTACACTCAATCAACTTTTAAAGAAACATGCTTATAACCCAAATACTGCCCTAAATAAATAAAACTTATATTGCTAATATAACTTAATCATGTTTTTCTTGTTTTTCTTATAAACATTTCTTACACAATAAAATATCTTATAAAATAACCAAAAGAATTTATATTTAATATTATAATCAATTGATTAATTTTATGTATAAAAATATATAAATATATGAATGTATAAATGTTTTAATCATACATTTATATACAAATGTATTTATATGTGTTTGTTTGGTTTAAACATTTTCTGCTTTTTTATGCAAAACAGGTTTTATACTAATATAGTCATTTAAGCCAGGTGGGGTGTTTGATTTACACCTAAGCTGCCATAACAGTTCCTTGTGTAATAAAACATTTTTTATATCACCCCCTCCCTTGGAAAAGTCCCTTTGAACTAGATCAATGATGCCAAATTTAAATCTTATAAATGTGAAAGGGCAAGCTACACTATGTTTGTACAAAGCACTAGTTTCTTTGTGAGTCCTGATGTCATATAAGTGTTCATAAATACGGTCCTTAAATGCCCTCTAAGTTTTACCTATGTAGTATGCACTACATGAAGTGCATAAAGCCATATAGACCAACATTTTAGACTTACAACTACCTTTAATAAATCTCACCACACTTTTCAGGCTATTGTTTAGTGTAACACTTGCCTCACTGTATATATATGCACAAACACTACATGCTCCACAAGGATTAGTAGCCCTGTACTGAATAAATTCCTTATTTCCTTTTTCAAAAGTTCTCTTAAAATTGTTTCCCACCTTGTATGTAAAAATAGGTTGCTCTCCCACTAACTTATGTATCTCCTTATCAATTTTCATTAAATTCCAGTTGTTCTTGATAATATCTAAAAATGACTCTGATAACGTGTTGTATTGAATTATACATGCTACATTGTATTTGTTCCTTTCCAGTTTAACAACTTGAGAGATCTGTAACGGTTGACCTAATAAAGCTTTATATTTAGTACCCCAATTTTTTGTAACTTCTTTTAGAATTTCAGTGACCATTTCTATGGGATATTCTCTTTCAATAAAACATTTACCTAGGAAATTCATTTCCCTTTCTAGATCACAAAAGGCAGAAGTCATCCTGGCTATCCTAACTGCTTGACCTTTGATCAAGCTTTTCTTTTGTGCTAACGGGTGATGACTACTATAGTGTAAAAAACTGTTGCACCACGTAGGTTTCCTGAAAATGTTTGATTTAAAACCTGTAGGGGTCTTAGAAATAGTAACATCCAGATAGTTGATACTATGTTCGTGGTATGAGTGTGTAAAAGAAAAAAAATCTGTACATGAATTTATATATGCCATAAAAAGATTAAGTTCTTCCTTAGATCCACCCCATAACACAAAAATATCGTCCAGAAATCTCAAGTATAGTTTAATATGATTGTAAAAAACAGAGGAAAAAACAAATTTGTTCTCCCATTCTAGTAATACTATGTTAGCGTATGTGGGAGCACAAGCGGCTCCCATTGCAATACCGCTAATCTGTTGGTAAAACTCACATTGAAAGTGAATATAGTTAGAATCCAATATTATCTCAACTAGTTCTAACACCAAAAGAATACTGTCCCTAGTTAAGGTAGAGTGTTTAAAGATACAATCACTAAAGTATTCAAATCCTTCTTTTCTAGGAATACAAGTAAACAAATCCTTCACGTCAATAGTGAGGAAAATAAATCCATACTCCACAAATCTTGGGTCATTTTGCTCAAAAATTCCCATGAATCCTTGATTAAATGGGGAGTTTTGTTAATAATCTCCTTAGTATGTTTATCTACGTAAACAGCCAGTGGGTGTGTTTTAGAGTTCTTTGCAGATACTATCAGTCTAAAAGGGGGTGCTTGTAGCGATTTATGCACCTTAGGTATTCCAAAAATGTTTGGAATACTTGGATGCAGTTGTTTTAAGAAATTATATGTCTTAAAATCTATTCTGTTTTCTAATAGGTATTCTTCAAGCAATGAATCTATCCTGCTACATGTTATGTGTATCTGGTTAATGGAGACAGGGGTATATGTGACACTATCTAATAAGATATTAGTAATAACATTGTTATAATCTTCTACGTTGTACATAATAACCCTCCCTTATCTGGTTTCATAATTCGTAGAGTAGATTGTGTCTGTAGTTGATGTAACAAACTACTTTCTTCCTTAGTAAGATTAGAATTAACTCTCTGCCATCCATTTTTAACATATGTTGCATATAGTTCCTCAGTAACAACTTTTTCAAACAACAACAGGGTGGGATGCAGTGGATGGTTGAATGTACTATGCCTCACCAACATGTCTTCCCCCCTGTAGTTGTTAATGTTAGTATCTTTACCCAAATTGAATGTAATATTGAGGTTTAGTTTTCTTAAATATAATTTCAAATCCACTAACATATTAGCTATGTCACCATACTGCGTTTTTACAAATTTGAATCTCTTAGAAAATAAATTAAAATGTAGTTTAGTCAAGTTGTGGCTAGTGTAATTAAAAATTTTGAACCCCTTGTATTCAAAAAGAATACCGTAATGGTCATTTAATTGCACTATCTCATCTTCTTCCCCACTTTTTTCCATCCATAATTTGTGTCCAGGTGTCCTGGATGTCCTGGGTCTGGTGGAAAGGTACTCCTGCTCGCTATCCTTTCTGACCTCCTAGGAAGAAAAAAATGACCCTCTTCCCCTCCAAAAGAGTCCAATTCATCCAATGGTCTATGTCTAGTATTTTCCTCAACTTCTTGGTAATCATTGTCTAAAGGCTTGTCATACACCAAATTAGTTACTCGAATTCCTCCTTTGTCATAGCCTTTATGTACATAACCTTGTATTCTGTTACCTCTTTTAAAAAGACCTACATAAACTTTTCCCATTTCATATTGTTTTTTATCTCTATAAAATTTCTTTTGTTTTGTAAAATAAATATCTTGTATTTTTTTTCTCAATTTTTATCAAAATGTTGTCGTATAGAGAGTAAGATGGCCGCTGACCTCTAGGGAGTGTTGAAACACAGTGGAGCCCTATACCTGAATTCTTTATACTAATACAAGTGAGACAAAGTGCTTTCTACAACCAAAAAGTACGGATTAATCATCTAATTAACTTGCTGCTCGTACCTGAGGGAAGAAAAATTCTGGATCCTTCTCTTAAAGGCTGGATTACTACTGATTGATACGAGGATCTGTGCCACATGTAATCTTAGTGCAGAATACAGCAAGGCAGGTGAATTCCTGAAAACAGTACAGAAGAAGACCTGATAAACACATCAAAAGAAAACAAACATAATGCCACTAGATACAGAAAGTATGGAAAGTCAGACTACCAAATCTAAATTCACAGCAATAAATTCTCCAGAGAAGGATACTACATCTAAAAGAGCCAGGTTTAATAAATCTTCGGATACCAATAAAAATGCAAATCCAATTAAGAACAAAACAGAGAACTCTAACTTAGAAGATCTGAAAATAGCACTGCAACCTATTCAAGAGGCGATACAAGACTTAGCAACACAGATTAATGCAATTGGCTCATCTATAGAAAAAATATTAACAAGGATGGACAAAATTGAATCTAAAATTATGGACCAAGACATTAAAATTGAAAGCATTCAAAAAGAAGTAGATTCCAATAAAAACTCTATCCATGATCTACAAGCAAAAATTCTGGATCTCGAAGCCAGATCTAGACGAAATAATTTAGTCATTAGGGGCATTCCTGAAAATGTTGAGCAAAACAAGCTAATAGAAGCACTTACTTCAATATTTGCGTTATTCCTAGATAGCGACCAAGAAGCTAGCCAAATTACTATTGAAAGGGCGCATAGAGCGCTTAGAGCTTCCTCAGTGTTAAACAGCCCAAGAATTGTATATGCAAACGTTCTCAACTTCAGTCATGTAAATAAGCTGTTATCCGCTGCTAAAACTAAAAAATATGTAGACTGGAAGGGGATGAAAATAATCATTACGCAAGATCTACCTTACCAAATTAAACTTGAAAGGCAAAATCTGGCCCCATACTGTGCATTCCTCATAAACAAACAACTCAAATTCCAAATGAAGTACCCCAATACGCTCTCTTTCACAATGCAGGACCAAAAATACTCTACGAGCAACAAGCAAGAAGCAGCGTCGGTGTTCTTTAAACTGTTCAAAACCAACCCAGGTAAAGCGACACACACAGCTTAATTTTTTGAACTTTATGCATCTGCAGTCATGGAATTGTAACAAAACGAGCTAGTTCCGATAAATCTGTTATCAATATGCAACAACCCATACCTGCATTCCTTGTCTTTCCTCAAGATTGCCATGCATAGAAAGGGCCTTCATCTCGTGGCAGTCTCTAGTGGATAATTCCTGGGCCTGAGCTCCTCATGGTCGCTTAGTCGGAAGATAGACTCCAGCTCCCATCAGGAGTCTGTAATCAACGTAACCTCTACGTTCGAGATGACCTCCCAGGATGGAGCGCAACCTTAAAGCGACAGTGAAGGTCTAAACCCTTCTCTGCACCTAGTTTCAGTCCATGGATCGTATACTGAGTGAATTTCATTAATTAAAGTTTCAACTACTCAGTAATGGGAGGCGTATCCGATTATCCGATATTGCCTGACCCCAGGAGGCACAACGTTCTGAAGGTACTGTAATTATCCACAATTAATATCCTCTGTTGGGCTCTCACATCATTTTAGACAGGCAGCCCACTCAAACGCTGTACAGATGCAATTGCAAGATATAGGAATCGCATAAGAGGCATGAATCTCTTGTGCTCTGTAGATTTTAACTTTCTGATAGGAGAAAGCTTTATTTGTTAAAACTGTCTTTGATAAGCCATGTGTAAACCTAGTTTAGACCTGCTATACATCAAGATTCTGTTACAACACAGATATACTTTAGGCTCTTGTCTCCTATTGTGTTTTTTACGCTGATTATGAACTTTTGCTTAAATCAAACCTACTATACATAATTGGTCTGAAGGTAGTTATTCAATCAATATTTAGTTTGCTAATGATTCTTTTGATACTGTTTTAAAATTGTACTGTTTATAGGTATATGTAAATTAGGTATTCTCACAATACCTATAAGTTGTGCTCTGACTGATGTTCAAGAAACTGTACTTAGGATAGCTTAGTCGTCTATGCTTTGTTGGAAAAGAGGTAGTGAACTGGGATACAAGTGGACTGGTGAGTCCATACTTCTAAGTTCTAAAAGAAAATGTTTTTTCTGTTATTTAACAATAGTACTCCAAATGCGATTAAGTATCCCACTCTCTTCCAGTGTATTTGAGGTAGTGGTTAGGCACTGGACTAAGACTGGAAGAGTTGCTCATCTATGTTTAATATGTATGTCTCAATTACAATTTCCTTCTGTGCTGTATACACCTAATATTGAATTGTATTTTTACCAGTTCTGTTTACTGTTACCACTGAAACCATGAGGAAGTTAGCTTCATGGAATGTTAAAGGTCTGCAAACTGATAACAAAAGAAAACTGGTCCTTCATTTAGTGCTCAAATCCAACCTAGATTTTATTATGATACAGGAAACACACTTATTGAAGGAACAGTGGAACCTCACGGCTAATAAAAAGTGGATTAAATCCATCATAGCAGCAGGCAATAAAACCAACAAAGCTGGGGTTGCTATTATCATTAAAAACTCCTTCCAACAGGATATCTTAAGACAGAATTCAGACCCAGAAGGCAGGTGGTGTTATTTTGTGACCAAAATTGACAGTTTAGAAAAGCCACTTTTAATTTTGAATGTCTATGCCCCATGCACTTCCCAACACAAATTTATAATGGGTATATATAACTTATTAAACTCCTTCCCAGAGCATTACTATATTATAGGGGGCGACTGGAACTCTATCCAAGACCCAAATATAGACAGATCTAACAATAAATCTTCATTTAACTCACAGGCCACTACTGCTCTCTTTGAAATTAAAAACAATTTTAGGTTAATTGACCCGTACTTTAAGACCCTTTCTCCCACGAACAATAAAGGATTTACATTTTTCTCTCATTGTCATAAGTCTTGGTCGAGACTGGATTTCTTTTTAGTCTCGGACTCACTCTTAAAATATGATATCTCTTTATTCACAGAACCTAGATCTTTATCGGACCACTCAAAAATTACATTAACAATAGATTGGTTACATTGCAACGCCCCAAAAAACTATATGAGATGCTGGCACCTAAACCCTAACTTACTAGAAAAGACTGATATTAGAATGGAAATTGACACCTTGTTGGACCAATGCCTACTATCCATTACTGACAATAGTACTCCGGTGGATATAACTTTGGCTACCACGAAAGTGTTAATTAGAGGGTTGTTAATTAATAAATCTGCCTTTTATAAAAAAAAAATTCTCACCAAAGAAAAGAATATCAAGGATGAACTAACCAGACTTGAGCTGAAGTTGCAGCAGCAATACTCCTCGGATATAGAGACCTCTGTTAATCAACTGCAGGTTAAGCTAGTATCTCTGCAAGCAGAAAACTTGTCATTCCATGAAATCAAAAATCTAGCCAATTATTCACATTGGGCCCAACTTCCTTCTAGATTCTTAGCGAGATTACTTAACCAGCATAAACCTACCCCTTTTATCTCAAAAATCATTTTTCAACAAAATTGTTATCATAACTCACAAGATATAATTGAGGTTTTTGAGAAAATATATGAAGATGTCTTCAACCCTATCCCCAAGACTCTCAATGAACAAGATCTACATGTATTTCTTAATAATTTAAACTTCCCCAGCTTAGAGGAACAACACCAAACTCTCTTATCAGCTGAGATTACACAAATGGACATTGAAACAACCATTAACAATCTCAAATGTAATAAGGCACCGGGGCCAGATGGTTTCCCTGCTGAGTTCTACAAGTGTTTCAGCTCAAAGATGTCAAACATACTTTATCATCTCTTTATATACATTATACAAGGGGGTATCTCTGACCCTCACCTGAATGCATCTAGAACTATACTTATACCCAAACCGAATATGGACACCACCAACCCTAATAATTATAGGCCCATTTCCATTATTAATGTAGATATGAGAATTATGGCAACAATATTAGCCAACAGAATTAAGACAGTAATTACTAAAATCATTTCCCCAGAACAATCAGGGTTTATTAATCAGAGACAAACAGTGGATCAAACACTCACCCTTGACGCAATGATATCCCTATCCTTAATCAAACAAACATCTATTTACACCCTAGCTATTGATGCATCTAAAGCGTTTGATAGAATCAATAAGATATTTTTGAACACGATTCTGCAAAAATTTAATTTTCCAACACAGTTTATCCAGTATATTAATACTTTACATAAGAAAGCATACACCTTGTTGCAAATAAATAAGTTTAGCTCTAAGAAAATAGAAATTAATAATGGGATACGACAGGGATGTCCCTTATCACCATTCTTATTTAATCTGTATATAGAACCCTTGTTTCTACTAATAAAACAGAGAACATTTCATAATATCCCGGTTTTATTTAACACTGAGGTAACCCTATCAGCTTACGCAGATGATTTAAATATATATTACTCCCTCCCCAACACAGACCTTATCAAGATAAATAACTCATTACTGCTATTTTCTAAATTCGCGAATTATAAGGTTAATTTGGACACATCAACGATATTCCCAATAAACATCCACGCTCAATATCCAAATGGAAGCTCTATACCTAATATAAAAATCAGGGACCACATTCACTATCTAGGGATTTCATTCTATACAGATGCGCATAATTATTATCAAGAGAATGTGATTAAGGTATGGTCCACTATTCAAAAAGACTTGGACAGATGGTCACAACTTAAACTCCCTCTCCTTTCGAGAGTAGCCATTATTAAAATGAATATTCTCCCGAGAATACTTTATATTTTTAACACTACCAATACTCAAATACATAACAGAGTTTTCAATGATATCCAAGCATCCCTGTCAATATTTGTATGGCACCCAAAACCTGTCAGGATAAAATATCAAAAACTTATATACCCTAAGGACAAAGTTGGCTTGGGACTTCCCGACTTCAGATTATTATATGAAATTAACAAATGTAGTAGAATAATCAATATTGCGAGTTACAGGGAGGAACTTAAGACATGGAGCCCAATTTGGGTCAAATTATACCATAATTATATCAAAACACTACACTTTAATCCCATGGCACTCCCATTTATAGATGCTGCATCCAGGAGAAGATATAAAGTTCAACACGAATTATGGGAACAAATTAAAATCACACAAAATCTGTTCCAATCTATGAACTTACTCACAGCTTTCTGGACACTCCAACCTTTACATCTCAATCCCAATATTCAATTAAATAATAGGATGATTAATCTGAATGCATTCCCATTACTAAAAGGAAAAACTGTATTAGATTTTTTCATACTTAAACATGAATCTATAACTAGCACCAGGAGCAAATTTAATCTACCGATCAAATATACAATCATGGTTAGACAAATAAAAGAGCTTTGTTGCAGATTTTGGGAGGATATAGACATCCCAGACTCACACATAGATATTTGTAAAATGTTATGGGATCTCCTGACATGGAAAAAGAAAATGATTTCTAATGTCTACAAAATCATTACATCTATCAAACTCACTAAAGAGGCTATTCATTCTAATTATTGGATAAAACAAGACCCCACAATTTCCTCCAATATAATTGCACAGGCGATTCAAAAATTTTCCAGAGTCATACCCCTCCATAAATTCAGATATACTCAGCTTATGATTGTAAATAACACATATTTCACGCCTTCAATCTTAAATAAGATGTACAAAGAAGTCCCACCTTATTGCCAATTCTGCCCTTCGGAAGAAGCAGATATTATCCACATTTTTTGGAGTTGCAAATGTTCATACAAACTTTGGTGTGCCCTAAGGGTCAAATTAGAAAAAATGGGCTATGAAAAATCAACCTTGTCTTGGAAATTCACCCTCCTGCATATCCCCCAACTAGGTTCAAATATTAAGAATAAGCACCTTCTAATAACAACATTTATGTTGATTAAATATTACATCACCCTAAACTGGAAAGACAGGTCTAAGATGACATGGGAAGGATTTAAACTTATTGCTAGAAAACATTTATGTGCTCATAAATATTTGTGGTATTCCATGAGGCTAAAATCAGCACAGAAGAATACCTGGAAATTGTTATATGATTACATACTGTCATGACTTTACCACAGTATTATACCTACAGCACAGTTAGATATGGATGAGTGTTGTATATAAGTAGTTGCAGATTGTAGAAATCTTTAGTATAGATTTATGTTTAGTACTGTCTGCATTCTGTTGAAATAATCTTAATAAAAAGATTTTACAAAAAAAAAAATGTTGTCGTATAAACTCTGATACTCAGTAAATAATAAATCATTTACTATGTCAGCATTAAGTTTGCTTGTTTCTGCAGTCAGAGTCTGTAAAAGTGCTTCATTACATTTGATCATACATTCAACAAGACCCAAACCACAAGTATCAAAAAAGCTGTGAAACATTTTAGTGTTAGCTTCTGTGTAATTAATACCAAAAGGATATTTGAACAACCTGAGTCCCTGTGGTACAATTTTATGTACCAAACAACTTTTCAAGTAACTGTTATCAATTTGCATACGTTTCAGTTTAAAATAACTTTTTTTCAAAGAAAAAAATCATTTCTTTAAGCGTAAGTGTATTAGCTTGTTCATTACCATTAAATTCATCACATTTGTTAAACGCTTCCATGTCTAAATTAAACTGATAAGTTTTATCTAATATGTCCTTAAAACAAGTCCCATGAGTAAACTCTGCATTTTTGTACAAGTTTAGTCTGTCACAATCACAGTTAAGTGTACCTAGACAACCTTCCTGTTGTCTAGGTTCAAATTCAGTACCTCTTATTTGAGAACATCCA
The DNA here is from genome assembly GCF_019279795.1 of Protopterus annectens. Taxonomy (NCBI): domain Eukaryota; kingdom Metazoa; phylum Chordata; order Ceratodontiformes; family Protopteridae; genus Protopterus; species Protopterus annectens. The sequence continues at coordinate 563,375,489 of NC_056727.1, forward strand.
GTAGTAGCTGTTCTTTCCTTGTTGGTTTGTTGTTGAGTCCCCAACGAAAAAAAAACCGTTTTTGCAGTCCTGCTTGGTCGATAACTTGGCTAACACCAGCTGCTTGCTTCTGAAACCTTCCACAATCACTCGCAGACCTCGAGCGTGGAGATGACGAATTAAACATTGTGCCTGCAGTTTCCCTATTCGGGACAGCTTTCTTTAAGGTTATAGCTCCATCTGCTGGTGTTTTTTGGTGGTTCTGATTAATAAGCTCAATAAGCAGAGTTAAATCCCCTTTTATGGAAGCAATGTCCTCTCTCATTCTAACAATTTCGCCTGAAGCAGACGAAGGTAAAACAGGACTTGGTAAACGATCATCAACCAACAAAGTAGAATCACCAGAAGAAATATTCATGGTACCAGTGCCAAAATATACCTCTCGTTAAGTAGGTTGTACCACAGTGGAATCCTGGACTCACCAACAAGAAACTGTAATAAATTGTACTAAATCAACCAAAAAAATTTAAAAAAGTCCTGGACGCCACGTAGGTTAAAAAATCTTTATAATCTTCACAAAACACAGAGGATGAGCGCTTTCGTCTAATGACTAGACTTCATCAGATAAAAGCACTGGTACAAATTACAACTTTTATACACCAATTCAAATCAAGTTAATTACACTCAATCAACTTTTAAAGAAACATGCTTATAACCCAAATACTGCCCTAAATAAATACAACTTATATTGCTAATATAACTTAATCATGTTTTTCTTGTTTTTCTTATAAACATTTCTTACACAATAAAATATCTTATAAAATAACCAAAAGAATTTATATTTAATATTATAATCAATTGATCAATTTTATGTATAAAAATATATAAATATATGAATGTATAAATGTTTTAATCATAAATTTATGTACAAATGTATTTATATGTGTTTGTTTGGTTTAAACATTTTCTGCTTTTTTATACAAAACAGGTTTTATACTAATATAGTCATTTAAGCCAGGTGGGGTGTTTGATTTACACCTAAGCTGCCATAACAGTTCCTTGTGTAACAAAACATTTTTTATATCACCCCCTCCCTTGGAAAAGTCCCTTTGAACTAGATCAATGATGCCAAATTTAAATCTTATAAATGTGAAAGGGCAAGCTACACTATGTTTGTACAAAGCACTAGTTTCTTTGTGAGTCCTGATGTCATATAAGTGTTCATAAATACGGTCCTTAAATGCCCTCTCCATTTTACCTATGTAGTATGCACTACATGAAGTGCATAAAGCCATATAGACCGACATTTTAGACTTACAACTACTTTTAATAAATCTTACCACACTTTTCAGGCTATTGTTTAGTGTAACACTTGCCTCACTGTATATATATGCACAAACACTACATGCTCCACAAGGATTAGTAGCCCTGTACTGAATAAATTCCTTATTTCCTTTTTCAAAAGTTCTCTTAAAATTGTTTCCCACCTTGTATGTAAAAATAGGTTGCTCTCCCACTAACTTATGCATCTCCTTATCAATTTTCATTAAATTCCAGTTGTTCTTGATAATATCTAAAAATGACTCTGATAACGTGTTGTATTGAATTATACATGCTGCATTGTATTTGTTCCTTTCCAGTTTAACAACTTGAGAGATCTGTAACGGTTGACCTAATAAAGCTTTATATTTAGTACCCCAATTTTTTGTAAATTCTTTTAGAATTTCAGTGACCATTTCTAAGGGATATTCTCTTTCAATAAAACATTTACCTAGGAAATTCATTTCCCTTTCTAGATCACAAAAGTCAGAAGTCATCCTGGCTATCCTAACTGCTTGACCTTTGATCAAGCTTTTCTTTTGTGCTAACGGGTGATGACTACTATAGTGTAAAAAACTGTTGCACCAAGTAGGTTTCCTGAAAATGTTTGATTTAAAACCTGTAGGGGTCTTAGCAATAGTAACATCCAGATAGTTGATACTATGTTCGTGGTACGAGTGTGTAAAAGAGAAAAAAATCTGTATTTGGGTTATAAGCATGTTTCTTTAAAAGTTGATTGTGTGTAATTAACTTGATTTGAATTGCTGTATAAAAGTTGTAATTTGTACCAGTGCTTTTATCTGATGAAGTCTAGTCATTAGACGAAAGCGCTCATCCTCTGTGTTTTGTGAAGATTATAAAGATTTTTTAACCTACGTGGCGTCCAGGACTTTTTTACATTTTTTTGGTTGATTTAGTACAATTTATTACAGATTCACAATAAACACAGAAATAACCTACAGACATACAGACATGGAGTAAAGTTAATACAGATACAGTGTAAAGTTAAAGTTAATACAGATACAGTATAAAGTTAAAGTTAATACAGATACAGTAAATACATTTACAGCAATGCAAATGGTGTATGTAAAACTAAACAGTGCAATTAAATGTTGCGTATGTAAGTCCACATCTACATCTGGAAATGGAGTAACATTTAAGGCAGTATCTATGAAAAATCCTAAATGACAAAAGGTTCTATGGTAACAAGAGAGAGTCAACCCCCCCCCCACATTAAAAGTACAGTTTGTCTCCAAAGGCAGCTTATGCATACAGCAAACAGGATCAACATTGATAAAAAACAGTGACTGTAATGTATATTTTCAACAACAAGAACATCATTAGTTAGACTTCTGTAACTGTCATCCTGGAAATACTACACAGGAATACATACAGGTAATAAAGTACAGAGTCATTAAAAAACTTAAAAAACGTAGACAAATAGCATTTTTCAGCTAATAAAAATCCAAGCAAAATCAGCACACCATATTGGTTCATAAAAATCAGTGTAAGTTAATAACAATCAAACAGTATCAGTACAGTAACAGTCTGTTAACAGTCTTAAAAAAAGTTTAAATTTGTTTCCATAATAGCAATCTATGGACAAGACAAGACAATCTAAAAAAATGTACATACAAAATGTATGCAAATAAATCAGCTGCAAAGAAAAAATGGGGAGAGATACTCAGATATAATAGATTACGAGAACAGGGACATCATGATCGGATACCTGATTTCAATATATTTTTGGACATGCAAAATTTGTTTGCAAAGGCACATAACAAGTCAAATTGTTGGGTTTTTAGCCACATTCCTTACAGAGGGAAAATGCCATTACATGCAGTCCCTGTAGAGATTACACATACAGGTTTTATGTTTAAAGAATCTTATAAAAATAGAGTTGTAAAACAATCAGCCATAAAAAAACATTTACAGTTGATGAAAATAAAAAAGGGATAGTCTGTTTTCAAAAGAAAGGGACAGTCATGGTTACTACTTTACCCCAACTCTAGTCATGTGAAAAACTTTGAGTAAAAAATAAAAACAGCATGGGAGTTAACACATAATATTTCTTTTAAAGAAGAGATGAAAGAGGATACATTCTGTTACATAGAGTATGTAGTTCCAATAATGAGAATTACTCACACATTACCAGAGGACATGGTATAAAATCACCAGAAAAAGAGAGAGGTTCATGATAGTTTTCCAATATAGGGAAAGATTTTAAAACAGCTGGACATAGGAAATTGTGTTATTTCAGGAGCTGAAATTTTTCACTGGTATGGTGCCACTAAAGCAATATGGAAAATTACAAAGTTGCTAAATGTTTTAGCAAATGCAACTTATGGAGCTATCTCAGATATAACAGAGGAGATGTGTTAAAATTGTGTTAATAAAACTGTCAAACAAGTAACTGTTGTTAACAATAAAGAAAGGTTATTAAGTACATAGGATAACAGTTCCCTGTAAATTGCTTTAAAAAAGTGGGACTTGATAGATATTGTAAATATTCTTTTCCCAAAGCAATAATGAAATTAAATGTATGCTGCAATGCAAAATAAATATGTTTGTTTCTAATACAAGGTTTTGCCTTGTAAAGCAATGGTTAACCTGATAAGATTTTGAAATAAATGCTTCTTTGTAACTGCAAGGCTGACAACTTGCTTAAGCAAGCATGACAGCAGTTAAGAATAGATAAGTAATAACGGCTATGTGTCTGACACCTGCGAAAATAAAACATGCTTAGTTAAACTACTGGCTAAGTGGATTGTTTTCAGGATGGTGGTGTACTATAATTTCCACATTAATTGCTCTTATTGTCATTATAAGATTTGTGTTAATAAAAGTATTAATCAAGCAGCAGAAATTGGTAATGTAACATTGTATGAAAAAAATAGCATTGAAAGCAAGGGATCCGTATGTTGCAACGGACCAAGGGATTGAAAGTACTGAAGATCGTATTGTGTTGTAAATTGTCTTACAATTTTCTTGGTTTCAACATTGGTTGACATTTAAAAGAGTATATAAACTGGACAGTATTTTTTTTTACTCAAACATTTTTATTAAATTTTCCAACAAGAATATAAAAAAAATATATATATATTTTTTACACTTTAAATGACAACTATTGATAAACTATGTACAATTTTCACAGCGGCCTCAAGATCAAAGGATAACGGATTAACAATATAATATAAACATATAAGTAAGGTTATACAATTCCAGTATTTCTTGTTTCCAATTTGATTAAATAGGTAATAGTACATCTGAATTCATTGTCTTAATAAGAGAGAGGACTTTCTCCCAAGGATTATTAGTCCATTTTCTGGGAAAAATTCTTAGTTCTTTGGCTTTTATTTCCATTAGAGCTACTTCGTCCAGTAGAATTATGAAGTCTTCAAAGGTTGGAATGGAGGACGATTTCCGTCTTCTTGTAATACATTTTTTGGCTACTGCCAACATTGTTCAGAGAAGATATTTTTTTGTTGTTCATTGTAATAGATTCATTAACATTCAAAAATATTAAAGATTTTGATAATATGAAGGAATCAGTAAAGATAGCTTGAAGGAAATTTCTAATTTCATTCCAATATTTTTTAATGAGAGAGCATTCATAAAAAATATGAGACCAATCGGCCTTACATTTCAGAGAGCATTTCCAACACGTTATCTCTTTAGTGATGTTAAATTTAGCAATTTTATTAGGAGTATAGAAAGCTCTATGCAAGAATTTCCAAGAAAAAATCTTACAAACTTGTAAATTGGGGTTTAAATTAATGGAATGTAGAAGATTAGTTTTATTCTCAGGAGTTAAGGACAGTGTATGATCTTTAATAATAAAATTCCAAAATCTGTGGTTAGGAGTAGTTTTATAAATAATAATGATTTTATAAAGTTTTGCAATTAAATTCTTCCAGTTAAATTCTCCATATACTATTTCGTGTATAAGAAGTATAAATTTAGATAATGATTTAAAAGAAGAATTCTCTATTGTTCTGCCTAGCGCTTGAGTAAATGGAATTAAGCTGTTAACCAATCTGATTTTGTATAAATTAAATGTTTTAATTAATTTTTGTGTATCCAGGGTGACTAAATTCATTGTGCAATGATACTACAGGTAAAAATTTTCATTTTCCAAGCATTAAGGGTATCTGTATTGATATTGTTAAAAGTTTTTTGTAATTTTAAATGGGAATAATAACTAGATCCATAGTTTAATATCAATATTGCTGTTGACAAAACTTCTAAAAGTGCTGTAGATATAGTTTATATAATTTAGATTTGTGAGTTTAATGGTGTTATATTGTAAGTTAACACAAAGTGCATACCAAAGTTTGTTGTTTTGTTCACTAAGTTGTAGGTTTTTTATTAATTTATTTTCATTTAGAATAATAGTAGTGTGTAGAGACTTCCAAGCTGAAGAAAACTTTGGATCTATTCAATTTAAGATTGTTTTAAGGTTAGAGGCTTTAATATATGATTCTAAATCTGGAAAATGTATTCCTGCAAGCTCCCAGGGTCTAATATGATTTGATAAAGCTATTCTATTTTTTTTTTGGATACCATAAAAATTAAGAGTGTTTTATTTAATTCTCTCAGAAGACTTTTACTGGGTAATATAGGAATAGATAATGCAATGTAATCTATTTTTGGTAATAAAATAATTTTTGATTAATTGTAGCCTATCTTCAAGTTTTAAGTGTAATTTATTCCATTTCTCTGTAAGAGTTTTTAAAATGTTCACAATATTATTATAGTTCGTATTTAAGGTTAAGTCAATGTTCTCACATAATACAATCCCTAAATATTTTAAAGAGGATACTTGTTTCCCAGTTATTTCATTTATAGTTGATTTATTGGTATCATTGAGTTTTCTTTTATTTAATAGTATGTGATTAGATTTAGAAGTGCTAATTTTTAATCCTGAAATACAGTAAAAAATTTTAACTAATAAGTCTAATTCTTGTAAGGATTCTACTGAGTCTATTAAAGTAAGTAAGATATCGTCTGCAAATAACATTATCTTAGAATCAAATTGATTATATATATTAATTCCTTTAATTTTGTTTACTAAATTGGATTGCCATTGAGAAAGGTTCTATTGTTAATGCGAATAAAATTGGGGACATTGGGCATCATTGTTTGGTGCCTTTAGTAATTTCAATAGATTCAGACATAAATTATCCTAATTTTACATAGGCTAGATTATTATTATAAATATTTTTTATAAAAGTAATGAACTGGATAGGAAACTTGTATGATTCAAGAATTTTAAAGAGAACATTCCAATTTAATGAGTCAAAGGCTTTTTCAATATCAAGAGTGATTATAAGAGCTTCTTGATTATATCTATTTAAGATATATATAGTAGTTAGGATTCTTTGAATGTTGTCTTGATATGTCTATTGTAAATAAAGCCTGTTTGATTTTCAGTGATAAGATGTGTTAGTGATTTTTTTAAATCTGTTAACTAAAATAGACATTAAAATTTTATAATCATTATTAATCAGAGACATTGGCCTATATGAACTACAAAGATTAGAATATTTATTTTCTTTTGGTATAGGGGTAATTAATGAATACCTCCATGAAGGTGGACTTATACCTTGTAAGTATGATTCATTCAGAGCTTTATGTAAGACTGATATAGCAGAGGATGGTAGCAGTTTATATATTTCACTAATAATACTGTCTATGCCTGGAGCTTTGTTATTTTGCTTTCTTTAATTTTTTTCAGTAATTTCTTTTAGTGAAATTTGTTTCTGGATATCATTAATTAATTTTTCTGGTAGGTTTTTTAATTTGGAAAAGTCAAAGTTATAATCTGATGTTCTAAGTTGAGAATCTTTATTTTTGTACTGTTCTGAAAAGTGATATTTAAAAGCAAGACTTTTATTACTTTTCTCTTCATGACTCACACTCACAATATTATTTTCAGTGGATTGTCTTTTTACTCTCATTACTAGACCATGCATATGTTTTGAAGACACAGAGAAAGAATTTAGTTATAACTTTTCTAAAGCTAAATTAGTTTTGTGAGTTAGGATGTCATTATATCTTTTATTTAAAGATTCAATTTATTTTTTCTTATCTGACAAGATTCTTGTATTATTGTTGTTAATTATTGTTATTTGTTTTTGTAAGTTATGTAATTCAGACTCCCATTCCTTTGTTTTATTATTAAACCATGTAATAGTTTTGCTGTATAAATATGCTTTCAGAGAATCCCATATAATTACTATATTTACCTTACTGGTTAGATTTATATCAAGGAAATATTTTATTTCTGAATCTAACCAAAGTTTAAACTGTTTTAATTTAGTAATGTAGGCTGGAATTCTTTTAGTAAATATCAATTTCTTAAAATCTGTTTGAAGATTACAAATAAGTGCACTGTGATCAGAGGACATGGGGTTATTGTAAAGTATGATATTTTTTATTTTAGATCTTGAGATATAAAAATGTTATCAATTCTAGTCTGAGTGTTATGCCTAAAATCACAGGGGGAAAATTCTAATGAGTTATCATTTTTGAGATAAAACAAATCATATAATTGTGCATTATCTTTCCATTCTTTAAGATTTTTCCCTATAGAGGTAATATGGAAAGGTCTTTTGTTAGAGGATTCTGAATTATTAAATAAACAGTTAAAGTCTCCTCCTAGAATCAAACTACCCTTAGCATTTTTAGTGATAAGTTCTAAGTGTTTTTTTTATTGTTTTTACTCCAATTCCAGGGAACCAATAAGCATTAACTAATATCCAGATTCTGTTACTAAATTTCATTATTATAATTGATAGAAGACCTACCTTGTCTTCATAATTATAAATAACGTGAGGAGAAATAATGTTTTATTTCCATAGTGTTAAAACTCTGCTCTAATCTACTCTAACCATCTCTCTCTAATCCCTCTACAAACCCCAACCCCACAATTCAAAAATACTGAATTAACTGCTGGTCTTCTCAGATTGAATAGGCGTAAGAATATCTGCTTTATCTCCCTATATATCTCCCCAGGTGACAACATCTCTACCCTTGAAAATATTCTTCACTGGGCCTCAACCGAAATAAAATATGAAACTTACATTCTTGGCGACGTAAATATAGACTGGAATAAAATCAACTCACCTTCTCCTTCTCTATCCATTAACCTATACAACTTCACCCAAGTAATCCATTCAACTACTCGTCCTAACAAAATCCATCCTTCTGGATCCATCCTGGACTGGATTCTAGTTTCTCATCCCTACAAAATAATTCTCTCAGGCACCATCCCCGATACTTTTAGTGACCATCTCCCTGCCTTCACTCACCGGTCAGCTAATTCCACCCAATTTCATCACCAGTACATTCAAACTCGAAATCTCAGCAACTTTAACCCTACAATTTTTTCAAACACCTTTAAACTCATCAACTGGCAAACCCTTAATACTCTCCCCTTAGACAATGCTGTAGAACATTTCAACTCTATTTTCCTAGACACCCTAAATTGCTTAGCCCCTCTAAGAAACAAACGAATCAAAACTAACTCTGCTCCTTGGCTGACAAAAGAGACTAAACAAATCATGCATCACAGAGACAAAGCCTGGAAGCACTATCAAAAAACCAAACTGTCTTCTTCCTTCCTCCAATACACCCAACTTCGCAACCAAGTAAAAAAACTAATCACTTTAGACAAAAAAAATTACTATAGTAAACTGCAGTCTAACAAAAATAAGAACCCAAAACAATTTTGGAAATCAGTTAACTCCCTTCTACACCCTGGGTCCAAAAATAATCCCTGCCCAGACCCAAGTTTAACTGACGAGGAATTGAGTTCTCACTTCAACACCTTCTTCACAGAATCCATAGCTAATCTAACCAAAACATTCCCAAACAATAATCCATCTAACATCCTCTCCTCAACTCCCAATAACCTTAATAAATGTCTCTTGAATTTCCAGTTCAAACCAGTTTCAACCATCTTCATAAAAAGGCTCTTAACTAATCTTAAACCATGCTCAAATGCCCCTGACAACATACCCTCCTCCTTCCTCAAATGTGCAGCTGAAGGTATTGCTCTCCCTATTAGTATCCTGATAAACAGATCCTTAAATGCGTCATATGTACCCAAACTCTGGCGTTCAGCCTACATCCTACCTCTCCACAAAGGAGGCAAAAACACCACTATCTCTAATTTCCGCCCCATAGCCCTACTCTCTCCAATATCTAAAGTCCTAGAAAAATGTGTCCACCACCAGCTTTTACCTTTCCTAACTCAGAATCACCTCCTTACTCCCACCCAACATGGCTTCTGCCCCGGCCATAGCACCATTACTGCCTTACTATCCTTCCTTGAAACAGTCAACCAAGCCCGAGACTCTGGACTCCTTGTATCCACAGTACTACTAGATCTATCCAAAGCCTTTGACACCATCTCCCATACACACCTACTCTTTCATCTCGCCAACCTTAATCTCTCCCCACATACTCTTTCCTGGTTCTCCAGCTACCTATCTGAAAGATCTCAAGCTGTCAGATGGAGGAACTCTACCTCTTCCTTTTTGCCCACACCAACCGGTGTTCCCCAGGGGTCCATCCTCGGACCCATGCTCTTCAACATCTTTATAAATAATCTACACTCTGTCATTCCTGACACCACAGTCATCCAATATGCTGACGACTCCACCTTAGTTTGTGCTGCCTCTAACTTTTCTGAACTCCAGACTAAAACACAAATAGCTTTTCCACCACAGAGAACTGGATGCACCAAAATCACCTCTCCCTCAACTCTAATAAATCCAAAATTCTTATTTTTACCCCTTCCAGACATTCCTCATTCTCTGACAAAGATTCCTTCAAAGTCCTCAGCCAAACCAACACTGCTATAGAAGTAGTGCCTTCTGCTAAACTACTCGGCATTACCATAGACGAACACCTAAAATTCGATCTCCACACCCAACAAAACATAAAGAAAACCCACCAAAAGTTAGGTATGCTCTACAGAAACAACCAATTTCTTTCCAACTCCTCTAGGCACACCCTGGCAATTACATATCTTCTACCCTCTCTTCTCTATGGAGCCCCTCTTTTAACCAATCTGTCTATTTCCAACATCTCAAAACTTGAAACTTGCTATAATAAGATCTCTAAATTCGCAACCAAATCCAAAACCTCAACTCACCACTGCCTTACCCTTAGAGCTCTAAATTGGCTTGAACTTCCCAACCACCTGGACTACCTCCAACTAACCACTGCTCACAAACTAATATTTTACCCAGACTCTTGCCCTGCCTTAATAAACATCCTTCCACCATACACTCCAAACAGATCTCTGAGATCTGAACACCAAAACCTTATCTCCATCCACAAACCTAAACGTCCTGCCGGCCAACTTCTACTCTCCTTCTCTCTAGGTAAAAAATGGAACTCTCTCCCTCCTTCTCTTAGGACTATACCTAACTCCGACTCCTTCAAGACCCTACTTCTCAAATACCTGTCATCCAAATGGAAATGTTCCTGCTCTCACCAGATATAATTTCCAGGGATCTCTTCCTCTGCAAAAAAAAAAAAAAAAAAAAGAGTTTTCTTTGGGCACATCTATGTATTTTTTATATTTACTCTGCACTGTATTGCTTCATTATGTTTGCTCTTCTTGCACATTTTATGTAAATGTATTTCCTGACTGCTTGAATCTTATTCTTGTATTATACCATTAACTTTATGTAACCATGTTTCATTGTATTGCTTGTGGAGCTTTTCTCCCCGGGCCTCCACTGAAAATGGGCACTTCTTGGCCCAGTGGACTTCCCCGGTAATCAAACTGAAATAAATAAATAAATAAATAAATAACTCCTCTAGTTCTTTTAGTGTGTGAAGAATTAGAAAGTTTCAAGTATTCATTTGGATTCCAAATAAAACTATCATTTGTTTTGAAGTGAGTTTCTTGTATAAAGACTACTTGAGCCTTATTTAATTTTAGGTACTTTAGTAAATTAAATCTTTTCCTTGGGTTATTTAAGCCATTAACATTTAAGGAAAGAAAAGTTAGGTCCATCTTACTTACTCATTGGCTAAAGATGTTAGAATAATATAGTAGTAAGCATTTATATTATTTAAATCTTGTATAACCTTCTCAAAAAGTCTATATTTTAATGACAGGTTGTTAATTCCCATTAAAAAGTATAAATTAAAAATAAGTTGAGGCCTGAGAAAGAATAAGATTTTTAAAAAGAAATTAATCTTTAATAAACCCTTTAACTGACATGGAATGAAAACCATTCCTAATCTGACAGAATAAAGATATTCAGTCAGATTAACCATCATTTACTAACAGGCTTGATAAAAGCAGGTGGGTCTGAGCTCCAAAGTTTAGTGTCCTGAAGACATCTTACTCATAGTAGAAGTTTACATTAATATTGATTTTTAAGTAAGAATGTAGTTAAGAAATTTTAGTGTGGAAGTTTTTCAAACTTTTTAAACTATTTCTTGTAAAATCAGAGATAACCAAGATAAATAAGATCTTATCTTGAGTTTAAATAAATACTGTATTCTATTCAAACTTTATAAAGATGACAATATGTGCTTGAAGAGATCAAAACTAATACAATATTCTGTTATTTCTTATTTCATGCAAATTCAAATATTAATGAGCATATTGCTAATGGGATAATGTATACTGTAGCATACACAGATGATTTGAATAAGGTTACTAATCTTTTAGCATTTCAGATTCAGTTACTTCTATTTAAACATCATATCTTGTATAAGTATAGAGTTATACTTTTGTGCCTGATGTGAATTACTTGAGAGAGTTTATATTCTTTAAGCACATTAGTAATAGAAACATAACTTGAATTATATATTTCTTGCAATAAAAACATCATTTCAATAGTGCTTTGATATTAAAGTTTCTCCCATCATTGAATAACTTTCAATGTGATATAGGATACAAAGCCTTTAAAACTAGTCTAATCATTAATTGAAAAATGACCTTACAAAACATAAAAGTCATCTTAAACTCAAATAGCATAATTGCCAAAATCACACATTGAGATGAATTGTTGTAATTGTGTTTATACTTCCTATTTATCTGTAAATATTAAATAATAAGTACAGGAATTATTATGTTTGCGTATAAGAATTAGTTTCTTCAAAAGTATCCTGTGCATGAATTATGACAAATTTGCCATGACTTGTCTCTACCAAGTTATTTGAGAAACATAAAGTAGAATTTAAAATTACTACATTGAATAGCTAACTCTAAGGTAACACATAAATTAGATGAATACCTGAATGCACATATTCTACTTCAAAGATATGTTAAAGCTAAATACAGGCTAAGAACATTTACATATTATGCAGTATCTTTTAAAGGTGTAATATATTAGTATATGGTCATTTGAGAATGACTTGTTTCTTATGATCTCAGAGTGTGCTCGAATAGAGGAAGGATATGTTTTATCTAATTAGTTACTACAATTGCAATTTCAATACATTAGTCAGTAAAACATAATTTATGTCTTTTTTCCAGAAATCTTGTGAGCACAAATATATTCCCAAATACTTAGGCATGAACATCTTGTAGGTATGGATATGTGATTAAGTAATACATTTTAGATAAACAGTCTAATTGTACTTCTTAATCCAAAGTCATAGTGCTTTAAAACACCTTTTTTCTAGTTATCCGAAATTGTAACAAATTGTTTTCGGATCAGAAAAAATCTCACTAATATCCCTTTCCTTTGTCATTGTCATGCAGGAATTACTTCCTCAGAGAACCGTGTATACAATTTTATGCTTTAATTTTTAATATGTTTCTGTCTGCATAAATACTGACTGTTTCCGCACATGCAGAAGCAACTGTGCGCATGACTGCTATGAAGAAATGAGTACTTCTGAAACCATGAGTTTCTGAGATCAAAAAATACCCCTATGTTAAAGTTTCCAGTTAAAATAATTAAAATAAGAATACACTTAAATCGTAGAGTATATAATGTTACAATTGTTTAGATTTCTGCTTATAAGAGACTTTTTGTCTTCTTGATGTTTAATGTGCGATCTAGATCGCACCCTTACAGGACTGCATATATGAGAGATTTCTGTAATATTTTCTTTTCTTATAATGAGAAAGCAATCGTAGTTCTCAAGATGTTTCAAACACTTTTATTCTTTCAAAATGTATAGGGTGAGTGTAAATGTATTATTGAATGTCCTTAATTCAATTGATGCTTTACATTACTTTATATGTAGCTTCTTTACAATCAAAACAAGTTTAGTTAATAGGATACGAACAAAAGGCTTGTTCGGTCTCCATGGTTACCATCAAACAAATGTGCAAAGCATAACAAATCTCAATAGCTGAAGTGGGTGTGTAATAGATTAAACAAGTAATGCATTCTAAATAGAAAAAGACTAATGAACAAATATCTCTTCATGTGTAGGAACAGGATTGAAGGTATTTAAATGTTTGTGGCTATATTTAGTGAAGATTGACAACAAAAGGCTTCTCGGAATTTTACACCGCTAGTTGAGCAGATTTCCTTGTTTCTCATATTAACCAAGAAGCTTTCACTGAAATATACAAACACATCAATTTGAAGTATTTAAGTAAAAAAAAGAAGAGAAATAACCCCTATAAATATCTATTTTAATGAATAATGCATGTATTATTCTTAGTTTAAAACAAATGTACACCTTCTAAGCTGCTGAACTCATATGAACAAGTTTTTTTTCTCATTCTAAAGAACCCCCCAAAATAATGCTATATAAATAAAATTAAGCAATAAACTTGAGTTTGTTAAACCATAAATGTCTGTTCATTCCTACACCTTAATCTGTGTAGAGTATCAAATACAACATTAAGTTATACAAATAAGCTTTATATATGTAATGTTTAAGACAGTGTGCTATTTTAATAAAAAGAATAAAGGAAATCTTATGAGAATTCATACCTTAGTTGAAGCTTTGAGAGATTTAGAGGTGTCAATAATTTTAATATCAGTTCTTTGTTTTTTTTTTCCTTACATCAGTCCATGTATTTTTCTCAGAAGATCTCTTCAAAGTAGTAGAGTTTGACCAATCCATTTCTTCAGGTATTGAAATTATGTTGTTGTTTCTAATAAAGGAAGTAGCTTCTTCAATATTATTGAATGTTCTCATGTCATTGTTATGATGAATTCTAATTTTGGCAGGATGGACAAGTTGTGCCTTTATTTTGTTTTGCTTGAGGAATTTCACCAGGGGCCAGGTTTTCTTTCTTAGGTCTAATAATTTCGAAGAGTAATCATTATCAAATCTTATTTGACATTGTTTATAGATTATTGGATTTTTTCTCCTAGCAGATCTCAGAACAAGTTCTTTGTCCATAAATTATTGGAATTTAACTATAATGGAGCTCAGAGGTGAATTAGATGTGGTATATTATGATTTTCCAATAGCTCTATATGCTCTCTCAATCCATAAGAAAGACCTTCTTTCAGATCTAATATTTCAGCTAATCAAGAATTCAAGAATAAGATGATGTCCTCTCCTTCAGATTTCTCTGGAAGACCAAAAATCCTTATGTTAGTTCTTCTTTCTCTATTTTCTATATCATCAACTTTATTTATTAGCCTAGTGTTCTGTTGTAGAAGAAATTTACATTGTTGTTCATCTTCTTTTAGTCTCCCATCTATATCATTCAGATAAGTTTCAATATGTGATAGCTTTGTTTGCTTTTGACAATTATCTTTAATGACTGAGCGTTGTTGCCTCACAGCAAGAGGTTCTCCCGTTCGATTCTCGGCTGAAGTGCGGGGAGTGCCTTCTGTGTGGAGTCTGCATGTCCTCCCTGCGGTTGGATGGGTATTCTAAAGACATGCATAAATGGGTGTGCCTTTGTTGAAGGTTAGACGTCGAGCTGGCACCTCGGCGTTTGTGAAAAAAATCTACTACCAATCATTAGCGGACCGGAGTTCCGCTGTGCCGACCCCTAACTGGGAAAAGCCAAAAGACAAACAACAAGTGACATCTATGACTGAGTGTACATCAGTCATTACTTTGTGTCTAGCTGTGTTATAATGGAATTGAAATAACTCTGACAGTATTAACTGTTTGGCAAGAATTTGTACTAATACAAATAAATATTAACGGATACAGTAGTACAGTGTCTGGTCAGCTGCTAATAATATTTTACATATTTGTATGAAATATAACAAAGCATAATGTAATATGGTTTGTTTTACTAAATAAAGTTTTGGCTTTCAAACAAAGATGGTTATTAAATATCAGTGCCTTATAATACATTTGGAATGTAAAATATGTGATTTAAGAAATGAAAAAATGCAGCAAAACCTTACTGAGCCCTTACTGAATTTTAAATGACTGCTTGTCTTGCTCTGCATCAGAATGGTTTAAACTTCCAAGAATATGCATGTACTTTGTTGAAATAAATAATAATAATAACACATTCACAAAAGGCCTGGACAAAAATATGCAGCATTTCTAGTGTCTGATTACTAAAACATGAATACTATGAAGTTGGTTTAAAACTTCATAGTTAAGATCTTGTTTAAGACATTAAGATAGCACCCATAGATACATCTACAATAATACAGTTATACTGTTTTCTCCTTGGCATCTACTGTTGATCTACACTGTTTAAAGGAAAAATATATCCAAAGTACAATATTTCCTTATCGCTTGGTATATTTTACTCCATATAAGATGACTGATACATTGGCACACATAAAATAAAGCATCGCTTAGCTTTTTCTTCCTGGCACTTATCACTTAACCCACTGATTTTTTATTTTTATTTTGTTGACTTGGTAGGTAGGCCTAGGACCCTTTTCAAACATAAACTTGGCAACATGTACACTTCCAGAGATACAGCAGAAATAAGAGTCCTTGAGTAATACAAATGAAAATAATTCAGATACAGAAAAGCTTAGGTATAGGAAGCAGTTGCTGTTAGGCCATGAATGAATCCACATGTTCTTCCATGTTGTACAGTAAGTTAATGTGCTTTTTCTTCCATGTTTTACATTATAGTATAGATTCATAACATTGTGCAGTGGCAGCATTGTTCACATTTCGTAATGAACTGTAACCCAATAATTTACATATTTACAGAAAGAGAATTCCATAGCTTTAAATCCAAGTTATGGATTTTGAAGAGGTTGGAGATTTAAAAGGACAGTTAGTGTCAGGGCACAAGACAATACATGGGAAAGATTTCTGGCCTGAAATGTATACATGCCAGGAATATAATTGGTCATTGTAGTGTTTTAAGTGAGTGAATATGATGGAAAAGATTGCTTCCCTGACTGATTACTTGAAACAGCGACACTGCAGATTAACTAAGTTGAGGAAGCCATGGCATTATACAGTGAGGAGACACAGAAGCTGAAAAATGGAGTGCTGGGGGTGCAGAGCACTGAGACACTGGAGGATGTGACAGACAGAGAAACATGCGAGGAGTGAAGTGTGGGACAAACAGATCCCAGCAGCCAAACATTAACAGAAAGGAAGTGAAACTAGTGGGGATTCAGTGTGGAAAGAGATCAAGATATACGTCAGGTTAGAGACAAATTCCTTTGAGTCCTCTGAACAGAAAAATAAGGTCTGGAAGGACTTGATCTGAGTGGATACTTTTGAAATGGACAAGTCAGGGATAGTAGCTTCATGGGGGACAAAGAAAGGACATGATGAAATAAAGAATGACTGGACAGCAATAGGATGCAAAGAGGACAGTCAGAAAGTGGTGAAGAAAGAGCTGCTGATGGATTTGTTGATGCGGATCTGCTGACCACTTGACAAAGGTAGAAGTAAACTGGACAGTAGAGGAATCAGGACAATGTTGGCTATTTTGTTCATGATTGTGCGTTCTGTTTTTCTTTTCTATTTCTCCCTAACTTGACCTTTGCAGGCAGAAAGAAGATCGAGTTCAGACCAAGCCAATATAAGAAGATTTATTAAAAAATGCAGGTTAGCGCAGACAACATAAATTGATTCTAAAGCATCTTATATACAATTAAAAACTCATTAAACAATTAAACAATTAACTTTTACATTTCACCCGCCTTTTTTCAAGGCTGATTTTAAAGGAACACAATTGTTAAGACCTGGTGCTGTGTCTGCTGTCAAATTTAAAATCCATTTGAGCTCTGCATATTCAGTTTTGTTAACAATGTCACCCCCCTCCTACCTTCTTGTATTATTTGACCACTTGACAAAGGTAGAAGTAAACTGGACAGTAGAGGAATTAGGACAATGTTGGCTATTTTATTCATGATTGTGCGTTCTGTTTTGCTTTTCTATTTCTCCTTAACTTGACCTTTGCTGAGCACTTGTTAAAGAGGAAGGTAAGAAGGAGGGAGGAAATGAAGTGCATAGGATGAAGAAATTAAGAAGAGTGAAAATGAGTGTTGTCAAAGGAATGGTCAAATGTTGCTGCTTGATGGGTTTTAGCCATTGATACATGCCTAGTTTATATTTTTATGTCATTGTCATGATAGAAGCAATAGTTTCCTAAGCATATGGATGCTATCCATCTACCCAATATGTAGCATCAATGAGCTATTGGACAATTTGCTACCCACAGATGTTTGTTGAAGATGAGACTGGATAATGGATGCAAGACAATGTTGGCATATGCAACGTGTATATATATATATATATATATATATATATATATATACTAGATATGCCACTGTTTGATGTATGCTGTTGCATTCTTTGAGTCATAAACATATAGTGGGTACTCATGTGAGGGATGGGGAAGGTGCTGGGACTCAATATTTGAAATATGATAATGTTAGAGCATGTTACTATACAACTGTTTAAATGACAAACTGTTGATAGAAGTTATTCATTAATAATGTAAAAGATGATAGTATGTAGGATTATAAATTATAATTTTACCATTGGGGAGGAGAAGGTGTGCATCATTAATATGAAGTCATTTGATGTAGGTATTTTAGTGCTTTTTTCTGAGTTTTGCTGTAATAGCTGTCCACTTTTTGGTGATTTTTCTAGTAATCTAGCTAAGAATTGCTTAGGTTTAACTCTTGTCAGAGTATTGAAAGAACCTAGGCATTCCTAGTTCTCTGATTGCTGCAGAAACTTAAGGAGTGTTGTTTTGCTATTGGCCAGTATGCTCATTCAAATAGTTTCAGCTTTTCTGTGCCTGCTTTTGCACAACCTATAGCCCATTTGCTGCAAGCTGCTACACACTAGGCTGCAAAGCTACTGATTGTGACAATTTTCCAGCAAATATTACTAAAAATTAGCCCTGCGGGACTTGAGATAAAGACTTTTGTGCTCTTCCTGAGTTTTACTGTAACAGTGGTTAACTGTGCATGGATAGATGCATGTATTTTGAGCCATATTTTTCTCTATACCATCTATCCTTTCCAAATCAATAATGTTTAGTGTGATTAGCAATATGTGTAGTATGGACAGCTGCCTGCAGTTGTACAATGAGCTGTACTGCACACACTAGTTTGCATAGTAGCATCTAACTGCCCATAGCTGTTCTATTTTATCAGAATTAGCTTGTAGTTGTTCCATGTTGTTTGTAGGACCCAGTAGTTGCTCTGCATAGCATCTAACTGCCCATAGCTGCTGTGCTTTATCAAAATTAGCTTGTAGTTGCTACACATTGCTCATAGCAGGTAGTAGTTACTCTGCATAATGGATATTCAATAAGTATTAGGCACAACTAGTTGTTTGCTCCACAGTAAAGTCCAGTAAGTTTATTATTTTACTCTCTGTGTTTCAAACAAATTCTCCAAATACCTGGACTAATATGGAGTGTTAACATGCTTGTCCTCCTTCTGTTGCAGGATCATAGCTCTTTATATTATTAGGCAGTGTATAAACTATCTAATACTCACAGGCAATGCACTTTTACTTAGTACAATGCATTCTTCTTGTGATAAATGCAAGTATTTAACCAACATGGGCTTCACTCTCACTAAAAGACACTGACTGTGAGCATCACACTCTTCCACATTCTGCACAAATCCGCACTAAAACGTCTTATGCTGGGGCTATAAAAATGCCCTTGCTAAAGCCTCCTAGATCCACAAAGACTAGGTCTTAGTAAAAATCTAATACCACTTCACCTTCTGGCACACTTCCAGCAAAGAGTTACAAGGATTTTAAATCATCTTAGGTCCAGCACACTCGACCACTATACAAATAAAAACATTTTAGTGATTGGATACACTCATGCTCCTCTCACTAGGTTGGACAAAGATAGTGCAGTGGTGAGTTGTCTTTCAGGTACCAGGATCCCTGATAATTGAGGGACCATTAAGACCATTTCACCTGGCAAATATGACTATGATGTGGTGTTGGTCCATGTGGCAGTGAATGACGTGGCATGCAAACTCTAAGTGACACACATGTTGGAACTCTTCATGAGGGTCACAAATGCATGCAAGACTCTGGTTCACAGCAAAATCTTTCCTTGTCCAAGAATGATATCTGATTACAAATAAAAGATAATTGGCTTCAACAATTGACTAAATAGCTGGTATCGTTCCAGGAGAATCCAGTATGTGTCAGTTTTTGACAAGATGCGCAACAGCCCAACTTGCTTTACCAAGGATGGCCTGCACCTTTCTTTCCAAGGATTCCATATGCTGGCTAAAGCCATTGCTACCCTATAGTGTCTTTTTAGGCAGAGTCCAGCTGATGCATATCCCAGCTTACTTAATATATAAAATCCAAAACAGAATCTCATTAATGTGGCTCTGCAAAATGACAAAATTCTCAACAACACAATTTTTATTTATTTATTTATTTTTATTTTAAAATTTGTTTTCCAGGAAGGTCTGACTTGGAACAAGCCAATTTTCAGCGGAGACCGAGGGAGAAACACTTCAGATGCATGTCTTTGTATGATTTGTCTGACCTTGAGACTGTCTTGCATTTTGAAACATTTCCATGTCTGTTTAATTACTAAAACTTAGTTGAAGTGTTCAGAAAACACTCCCTCCATACCAACCATGCTTTCAGGCTCAGTAGCAATATTGGTTGTGTCTCCATATTGATTAGGGCCAATATCACCTCTAGACAGATACACAGGGAGCCATAGAAAAACTCATTGAGCTACGGATCACACTAAGCAAAACCAACAATCAGCTTTTAGCCTGTTACAGAGGTCTGTCTGTATCTCCTGAAAAACATCTAAGGCTGCTAGATGTAACAGAAAGTCCCTATAAACAGAAACATCAGTATTTTGGGAGGCTTTATCTACCCATCAATAAAATGGAACACCTGTACCTCAAAAGTAGGATACAATCAAAAGTACTTAGATTTCATAAACAAAAGCCCCCTAGAACAGATTGTTAACAAATCCACTAGAGTCTTAATATTCCTGGCCTGGTAGTTACAAATATCATTTTTCTTGAACTATTTCCCTGGCATCTCCTTCCCTGGATAAGTCAGATTATGGCAGATTAGATGAAGAATGCTCCAAATGGTGGGCATTTCATGTACCATTATGAGGCAAACTATGAGCATTTCATGTACTGTTATGAGGATCTAGATTTTATGGACTTGTGTTTAGAGTTTTATGAACACTAGAGGTGATGCACAGAGTCTCTTGCACAAGTGCTTGAAGTCCTTGAGGGTGTTGTGGACATGAACGATGATGCTCTATTAGTATGTGTCATGCACAGGAACCGCATAACAAGAGAACAATTCACCTCCTCAACACAGTGAAGCAGCATGCACAGGAACCGCATAACAAGAGAACAATTCACCTCCTCAACACAGTGAAGCAGCATGCACAGGAACCGCATAACAAGAGAACAATTCACCTCCTCAACACAGTGAAGCAGCATGCACAGGAACCGCATAACAAGAGAACAATTCACCTCCTCAACACAGTGAAGCAGCATGCACAGGAACCGCATAACAAGAGAACAATTCACCTCCTCAACACAGTGAGGCAGCTTAATATGAAGTTGAACAATAATGCATGCAAGGTAGGGCTGACATGTCTGAGGTGAATGGGTCATGTTTTGGTGTATACGCTTGCCCATCTGGTTACATCACAGCACCAGAACCACATACAGCCAGTTGTCATGTCTGTACAGTACATAGTGAGCTTTCTCATATGGTGATGCTGATGTGTACAACATCTGCAGCAACAGTAAAAAAAGACCAAAAACGATCTGCTTTTTTGTGGCAGCAAAATGCCACTGGTTATGCTGCCCACTATGGTACAGTCCAACCTGCTAGCCCAGCTGCTCCCATCAACCCCAAAACCTACACTGCTCCCTTCAAAGGGATCTGTTTGAAACTGGTTCCCATGACTATAATGCAAGGAAGGAAGTAAAGTAACTGTCTGCAAGCATGGCCAATGAGCTTAATGTATTTCTAAATGGCTTAGATTGATGTCTGCACTACTGTAGTCCATGAGCTGCAGCAATCTGCTTCTGAGGTGACAGCCTCCTCTGGGGGAAGAATAAAAGTGTATGTGTCTATCTGTGTGTGTGTGAGTGAGTGTAGGTGTATGCATGTCTCCTATGCCTAGCCACTGCACTCCCCCCACTACAGGTTGCATTGCTAGAGTCACTACGGGAATACATGGACAGCCATGACAACTTGTACAGGGAGCTAAAGTGCCTGAAATTACATCTATACATCTCTCTCTCTCTCTCTCTCTATATATATATATATATATATATATATATATGTGTGTGTGTGTGTGTGTGTGTGTGTGTGTGTGTGTGTGTGTGTGTGTGTGTGTGTGTGTGTCTCTATCCAGCACCCTGTTCTGTACCCTTCTGTAGCCTGCACTTCATCTAGTACCCTTCGACACTGTGGCTATGCAGCACACCACCTATCACCTTTTAAAATGTATGTTGTATTGATCATTCAGATGATCATGGGGCAGAAGGACAAAGCAGAATATATACATATTGCAGCATTTGTCTCTCAGTCCAGGTCAGTTGACACTGTATATGTGCAACAAAACAAAAGTCCAGTTTTCTGGACTGTAGTCTATTTACTTAAATATAAAGAACAATCTATTGATCAAGAATGTCAACTCAGGTAGTACGAGTAGCAGAAATTTGCATCACATGTAATACATCATAAAAGCAATCCAAGGGAAGACATGATAGCAAACCCAGTACCATGTCATACATGGTGTTATGTAGGTAGTGGCACAGATTTCTTTCAGTTTAAAGATTGTATAGATTATTGTTACAAGTTCCCTGAAGAGACTATATTGATACACACAGTGGGTACAATTGTGATTACTGAATCAAAGTGTATATTCAAAAGAAAGGGGGTACCTGCAATAAAAAGTAGGATATTCAGAACATTTGTGTGTACTTCTGGAGCGTTTCTCCCCGGGACTCCACTGAAAACAGGATCTGTGGAACCTAGTCGGACTTTCCTGTTCTACAAATGTTAAATAAATAAATAAATAAATAAATAAATATGGGAAATTAAACATAACATCCAGTCTGTAGCATCTGCAGTCAAATGAGCAAGCAGAGAGAGCTATCTGAACAGTAAAAAATCTCATGAGAAAGAATGGCAGAAAAATGCTATGAAGATAGTCATCTCACAGTGTATTACAGAGGCTCAGTCTCTCTCCAACCTAATTGTTAATGGGCAGAAGGCAGGAAAGAAATTTACTTTCTTCAACTAAGTTAGTTTATTTTGTTTGTCTTTCGGCTTTTCCTGGTTAGGGGTCGCCACAGCGGAACTCCGGTCCGCTAATGATTGGCAGTAGATTTTCACGAATGCCGAGGTGCCAGCTCGACGCCCAACCTTCAACGAAGGCACGCCCATTTATGCATGTCTTTCGAATGCCCACCCAACCGTGGGAAGGACATGCAGACTCCACACAGAAGGCACTCCCTGCACTCCAGCCGAGAATCAAACAGGAGAACCTCTTGCTGTGAGGCAACAGCGCTACCGCTGCACCACCGCGGATTCTTCAACTATCTTAGTGATGCTTGAAAATCAATACAAAGTGAATGAAACTGAGAAAATCAGCAGAGAAAGAGTATCATGATATAAAATCCAGAAGATTTACAGATGTGACAGTAGGAAGCACAGTACAAATACTAAAACCACTAAAAGACCGTATCCTGAAGCTGTGGTAGTTGATCAGACAGCTGAATCACAGTCTTTGGTCATTTATGTGGAAGATGGAAAGTTGTAGAGCAGGAATCACACATATTTATCAAATATAGTTGCATGAAAGTTCAAGGAAGAAGAGCAGGCAGAGTTGTCACAGCCAGCATAAAATCATTATTTCATGTTCCCTGAAGAGATCAAGTTTGTAGACACAATGAGTGTAAGTTGAATTGTACAATCGATGCATATATTGTAATGGAAGGGAATACCAAAAATGTAGGATTTTTATTATGGCAGTGCTGGCTGTGTTTTCACAAACAGCACTGTCAGAAGAAAAATAGTATCTTTCAGACGTGACTCCTCCAGTCACGACTCCCAACAAAATCATTAAACAGCAAGAGTTGTCCCAAAAAGATTCGATGTCTAGAGTGAATGATCTTATTAATTATTCCAGGTCTGTAAGGCCAATGAAGAAACCACCAAGATGTATGGACAGTCTGAGTGTTGATACTGATACCAGGAACAGAAAGTTGCAGTTATTTTTGTCAATGAATAAGCGGTGCTTGATTTGAAAACCTATGACAAGCTTAATATACAGTTAAGCATAATTCAAATAATTACTGTAAATAAAGTGTAATACTTGACAGATTATGTGTAAAGCTGCATGTTCTGTAAGTGGAAAAAAGGGGAGGTACTCTAATGGGTATACATCTCTAAGTATGGTAATTCACAGTTAAAGGAAGTGTATGGCATGTGGCACACTTCATTCTGGAAGCAGTTAGAGTAAAGACCTCATGGAGGCCTGAAACACATCAACAGTATTTATGAATTTTATTGAACGTCCTGACAAATATATAAACGATATGTATGTTTTTTCTTCTGAAAATACATGCCATAAATATATCTGCATTGTTTTGGGCTAAAAGTTAAGGCTGCACAGTATAATTTCACTTCTAGATGCTTTGTTCAAGAGATTACTATCTTTCAGCCAGTAGCCAGAGTTGTGAAACCTTCCTGGTGTTGTCATTATATATAGATTCATAGTTAAGTACTAGCCAGCCTGCTCTTGCAGGCTATGAAAAAGATGTAGCTTGAGAGAAATTCACTCAGGGGTGAGAATCAAACATTGTACCCTGTATCTGTGAGGTAAACATTCTAGCAATTATGCCAATCCCCAACTGCCTTATTTTATGACGGGAAGCATTTAACTTTAGAAATATATTATCAGCTACATGTTGGATGGCTTTACTTTCTCCACAGAGCTTATAGAAGTTGTTGATAAAACAGAAAATAGTGAAGGCCTTAATAGTGTCCCTTGGATATTTACCTTAGTAAAGACCACCAAATGTGAAAGCATTCAATCTCGACAGTTCTGTTAATGAAGTAATCATTGTAACACTGATGAGCTGGTTTAACAAATCCAGATTCATTTTTTGCAGAAGTTAGTGGTTCATTATACTGAACACCTTTTGAAATATCCAGTAGTAATGGCACCATATAATTTCTGTTATGCCAGTTTGAGGTGATAATACCTAGCAAGATCAGAAGTTAGTGCTAAATTCTTGTCCAACTTTAAAAAAAAATTGCTGAGTATTAAATAGTTTTGAGTACTCTGGAAGATAATCCATACATTGTACACACACTATTTAAGAAGTCTAGTTAGAAAACTGAGATTTGAAATGGACCTAAACCTAGACAGCAAGTTTCTCTTCCCTTCTCTGCATAACAGTATAATATGCCTGGCCAGACATTGACTTTAAGGATAAGTCACTTTCTTAGCCTTGTAACACAAGGAGAGAAATATACGTTTATATAAGCTGCATGTATTTAGGTGACAACCCATTACCTTTCCCCCCTTTCTTCAGTAGTCTTCTTATGAGACAAACACTAAACACCTCTGAGGTTTAATATCAGGACAGCTCAAAGTAGTGAGAAGCTGAACTGCAGTCTCTCTGTTTTTTTTGTTTGTTTGTTTTAATTTATTTTTATCTTAAATAGTTGACTTTCCCATTTAAACAGAAGATAAAAATCTAATTTTTAGTAGTTGAAACGCTATATATTTTATTATAGATGCTCCTATTTCAGTCCCAGTTTAAAAAGAAGTTGATTTACTCAGTTGGGCTGTTTTTTTTTTTTTTTTTTTTAGCAACAACAGAAACACAGCAGAGACAAGCAGGTAGATAAGAATGAACCAACTTTAATAAAGCAGCAAAGAAAACGAAAAAACATGTAAGCGCTTTCTCACCCTAAAGGTGCTTCTTCAGACCATAAAAAATACAAAAGCAGAAAACAGTTATATACAATATAACAAACCATGACATCACAGATATCCAATAAATGCTAAAAAACAATTAAAATTCAACAAAGAAGATCTCTGGATTTCAAAATGGGCTTAACAGAAACTCTGCCATTTAAACCAGGTATCTTGTCTGCTTGTAGCTTAATAATCCAGTTTAACTCTCTCTTCTCCATGTAGTTCTTAAAATCACCCAAACGTGTGCCACGTTCTACTTCCTCTATTACCATAAAACTAAAGTAATGTGAATTATCATAATTAATGACATGTTTAGAAAGTTTATTCCTATCATCAGCTGTACGTATACTATATAGATGTTACCTAATGCCCTCAAAAAAGGGCAATTGGTTTTACCAACAGTGAAACAGTTGCAGGTATTGCAGATAGCTGAATAAACAATATCACAGGTGTAACAATTCACTGTAATTCCAAAACTATGTGTAACTCCCAAAACTGGATGTATAAACACATTTGAAGTATTAATGTATCTTCAATAATTGCAGGAACAACATGGTCATGTGCCATGGATTCTAATTGCATCTGAGATAGACTTGTGATGTGTTGTATAACACAATAGCCTCTTCAGTGATTTATTGTTTCTATATCTAAAAACACGTTTTATCCCCCACCCGACTCCTAATTGTTTTTAAGCATTTATTGAATATCTGTGATGTCATGGTTTGTTATATTGTAATTTTTATGGTCTGAAGAAGCACCTTTAGGGTGAGAAAGCACTTACCTGTTTTTTCGTTTTTTTATTAAAGTTGGTTCGTTCTTATCTACTTGCTTGTCTCTGCAGTGTTTCTGTTGTTACTAATATATTCTTTTGGTCTTTCTACATATTTTGGTGACACAGTTCTTTCCTTGTGGGGTTTTTGGTTTTTACATTTGTTTTTTTTTCACTATTCAGTATTTAGACATGTGTTACTATAAAGAATGTGACAGTTTGACTTTGTTGCAGTTCTGCCTGCCATTTTTTTTTTTTTTTGCAGGGGGCAGTTAAGAAATTTTGCCTTAATCGGGGTTTGTTGCATTGCAAATAGAAGCGGCCAGCACCATTTTTCATTGACTCAAGCTGCATTAGGTGATAGGTACCTGCTCCAGCCTGAGAGAAATAAAGGACAACATAGGAGTGAGTTATTCTGTGGATTGAGACATGGACAAGAAAAGCATGGCAGGAAAAATATATTAATTGGATGGAAAATTATGTATGCATTTCCAGAAGCATTCTGTCTTCTTCAATAAAGGAAACATCTTAATGCTAGTTTGGTAGTTTGGGGTTGAGGCAAATATTTTGTCAGCTAAATTAACTAAAGAATGTAGAACAGATATGAAATTATTTGCTGCTGTAGGAAAAGCACACTTTCTAAAAGAATACATTCTGCAATACATGCTGTACTACTCTGTAATCTGCTGAATAATACATTTTAAGTCTTATTTCTTGATTATTTAGCTTGTACCATTCCAGATAGTACCCTTAATTTCCAGCTGTTTCACATGAGTTAGTATTTCTGGTTCCATATCATCCATTGTTTTCTCCATTATTAATAAACCTATCATACTCAATAACTCAGTACTGAGTAACGTCTCAATGCAATGTGGAAATTTCATTCAGAACTTTGTGGCTTCACACCCGGAAGCCACCACAAATAATATCTTGAACAATAATTTTAGGTTTTATTTACTGCAAGAGCATGACTACTGCAGAACAATAATCCTTTGTACATGTGTATGCATTTGTGTGCGTGCGTGCCCTGGTATGGATTCCACAAAGTGCTTTTTTCCAAGCTTCCAAAAAATGTAGAAAAGTTTGTTGTATCCTCCTAAACAAGCATTTTATTAGTCAAATTATTTTTTTAATCAAAAGTCTCACATTTTTAAACAGTACCCTCTTTTTAGTCTTTTAGACAAAGTGAACCTGAAAACAGTTTCTGCTAACAAGTGAACTGCTGTTGGCTTCAGCTGAGGAAATCATTTAGCCAGGACAACTGAACAAATTCTACTTTGTTTTGAGAGCTACTGAAAAGACAGAAAATCCAGAAATATTAAACTTATATTTCTCATGAAACATCCTGTTGAATTATTGTTGTTAACATTTTGAAATGGTATCACCTGAATTTCTTGCAATTAAATGAAAAAGAAATATTAAGACTGAAATGACGTCTCTTTGATGTGCCAATTACTTTATTTATTAACCAGCTTTCTTATGCTCACATAGCATTTGGAGACCAAGGGATCAAATCTAACACTACAGGATAAAGTTAACCAGTAGCCCATAGCCTTAATTATCTATTTATAATTGTTAGCATACTTGGTGTCAAACAAATATTCCTATTAGATACATCACATTGTGGATCTGATAGAGGCACTACTTACTGTATATGTAGTTGTTCGTGTTTTAGTTACCCCGTGATCTCACTGGAATTAATAATACCTATTGTTGTTGTGCAATACTGGGAAATGATGTGGTTCAAAACAGTAAAAATTAACAGGGAGTATCAGAAAATCAGTCAGATATGATGCAAGTTATATGTAAAGAAACTACAAAGCAAATTATGTAGTGGGCACAAAAAAGGGGGTCTAGTAGGGAAACATTAGGAAGTTGTGTAAAAGCATTTAAACTAAATTAAGGATAAACAGGATGCAAGGTTTGTACATGTGAAAGTGTCAGGTAAGGTGAAAATATGTTCAAGAACATAAATAGTACAGGGAATGAAATGCCAGAAGAGAAGCAGTTAAGGAACACAACATAAATGACAGTCAGCAATGCTGCAATGGTGTGAAAAGAAAATTAAAAATTAAATAAATGGTATTCATTACTTTGCACTTTCTGAAGCACCTGCACTGACTGTTAAATGCAAAACAATTATTCCCAGACTAACACAGTGACATTCAATATTTGTTATAATGTTGGGTAAGTCAAATAGCTTTCATGCTATGTGGCAGACTTGGCAATGCCATGATATGCAAACTCCAGAAGAAACAGGTGGTGCTGAGATGATAATAACAACAGCGTGTAGTAAATACTAGGATAGCACAAACAGAGCTATCGCCAAAGTCAGTGCTTCAGGTTTCTTTTTATTGTACCTGTTATAAAAACTGGTATAAGATAAAGCAGAGATCATACAATATACATACTTTACATACTAAACAGCCATGACTGCGGTGGTGGTGCTGCGGTAGTGTTGTCGCCTCACAGTAAGACGTCCTGTTCAATTCTCAGCTAGACTGTCTTCTGCGTGGAGACATGCGTGAATGGGCGTAACTTCGTTGAAGGTTGTGCGTCAAGGCCGGCAACTCGGCATGTAAAAATCTACTGCCAATCATTAGAGGACCAGAGTTCCGCTGTGGTGACCCCTAACCGGGAAAAGCCGAAAGACTCAACAACATACTAAACAGCCATGCTACAATAAGATAAGCCTGTACATACAAGTTTATTTGTCCAGGAGTCTTCCAAGAATTTTCCTAAAATAGCTCAGAAAGAAAGAGAGCATCTCTCCATGTGACGTAGATAAGATAGCTCTTAATACAACAGCTTTATTACACTATGACTCCTCCCTGGGGCATAACATATCCTTACCTCAGTCCATTAATCTCCATCACTCACAGAGCCATCCTCTTATAGACTTCAAAATTAAACAAATTGCCACCATATTGAAAAGCCATTTAACAAGGAAGAACTGTCAAACACAGAAACACTAAAAAATAGTCACTCAGTGAAAAGCATAAACACTAAAAATAAGCATATCCAACTCAAATAAATTAGTAAATCTTCATAAAAAATGTTAAAAAAATGAAAGAACAAAACAGGATTCAGGACTTTGTTACAAAGTAAACATTTTACAGTAATAAAAGCATGAACAAGCTCAAATATATGTGGATTACCAAATTAGCAATAGTAAACCCATCCAAAAAGGTAAAAACACATTGTCATGGAGAAAATGTAAGCATAAACTCTATAAACAGAAAATGAAGCATTGTAGGAAGAGATGGAAGGTGAATAACAAAATGCAAACATAGTCATGTTAAAAAAAAGCAGCCACACTGAATTTAGGACTCAAATTACACAATAAAAAGAATACCAGGCATTGTTTGACAGTACATTACTTAAAAAAAAAAAACAACATGAATACAAATGTGTATTAATATAGAAGACAAACATGCATAAAACTTACCATAGAAACCCAATTAAATAAAGGCAATACGTATGCCATAGTTCTACTACAAGATGTTCGAGTCTCAAGCCCTCAAAACCACCTGTTTAAAAGCCAGGGGCTTGAGTGTCTTGTACCTTAGTAGGTTGCTGCTCTCTCTCAAACTTGAATAGGGGTTTTGGCAAACAGCAGTAGGGATGGAGTGTGAGGGCTATTTCAGGATTAGGGAGTAGGAGGAATGTTTTAGGATTAGAGAGTGGGAGGGAGAATTGAGGATTGAGGAGCAGAAGGGATGTTTTAGGACTAAGGAGTGGGATGGGGTGTTTTAGTATTAGGGAGTGGGGGTTAGGATTATGGAATGGGAGGGATGTTTTAAGGTTAGGGAGGGGGGGTTAGTATTAGGGAGTGGGCAGAGGTTAGGATTAAGGAGCAGGAGAGAGAGTTTAGGATTAGGGGGAAGGGGTGGGAGTGGTATTTTAGGATTAGGGAGTGGGAGGGGTGTTCAGGATTAGGGATTGGGAGGGGTGTTTTAGGATTAGGGAATGGGAGGGCAGTTTTAGCATTAGGGAGTGGGAGGGGGTTTAGGATTAGGGAGTGGGGGTGGGTTTAGGATTAGGGAGTGGGAGGGGTGTTTTAGGATTAGGGAGTGGGAAGGGGAGTTTACGATTAAGGAGTGGGAGAGAGGTTTAGGATTAGGGAGTTTCAGGGTTAGGGAGTAATCAGGGAACTTAGGTTTATGAAATAAAACAGAATGTGAAGAAACCAGACAAGCCCAAAAAGATAAATCCTTAATAAGTAAAAAGACGTCAAGGGCTGAGAGTAACATGAGTTTAATATAAAAAGAACACAAGCACAGAGGTAGGTTAGCGCTTTTACGGTTGCCCATTTCTTCAGACCTTAATAAAATGATTATTATTATTATTATTTTACATTTGTTGACCGGGCTAGTCTAGCTGGATATATTTCCATTTTCAGTAGAGGCCCGGGGAGAAAAGCTCCACACAGAAATACACATAAAAAAGGAAAAAAAAAAAAAAAAAAAAAAAAAAACCTTATAATTAAAAAGCAATTACAATAATTACAAAATAACAACAGTTTAAATACTATAAGCATCCAATAAAAACAGTCCGAGTTAGTGAGGTAAACCCCTTTTCTTGAGTAGGGGTTTTAAAGAGACAGCACTATTCAAACCAGGAAAGAATATTGTTTTAAAATCAACAATCCATTTCAATTCAATATATTTTGTCTCATTATATAGATCACCTTCCCTTAGACTTACATTGACCTTCTGTAAAACTAAATATTTAAAACTATGATTAACCCCAGCTTCAAATACATGTTTAGCTAGTGCATTCGTATGTTTATTATTATGTATGTCATTCTGATGTTCTAACACTCTCTCCTTAAACATATGATTAGTCTTACCTATGTAATAGCAATCACATAGATTGCACTTAGCCATGTATACTATATTTTTAGTACAGCAATCTGCATAGCAAGAAAATTATATCAGTCTTGAGTTTAGGGGGTGTGTAATCATATGTGTTGACCAAACACTGCTGCATGCTTTGCATGGTCTGCATGCATATGTACCCCTACATTGTGAAATGGCGTGTGTATAAGGACTATTATGATTATAACATAAGCATTGTTTCAAATTCTTATTATTCTTAAAACTAAACTTAGGTACAGGTTCTATAAACTTACTTATTGCTGGATCTGTCAATAAAATTGGCCAATTTATTTTGACAATGTCACAGATCTTATTGACTTGACCAAAGAATGTTAGACAGACCCTGTTCACTCCCTTGGTATCAATATTAGTATTTTACACTGATATATCAGAGGGTTTCTCAGAGAAATATGGTTTTATTTTCTTTCTCTCTAACTTACTTATTTCTGTCATAGCTCTTTGAATTTTTCCAATTTTATAGCCTCTCTTTAGCAGGTCTGTATGTAATGTATTAAAAGCCTCCTCTAAATCTTCAGGATCCGTGTGTAATCTCATACATCTAAGTATCTGATTTTTAACTATATTTCTGTCAATATGGTAGGATGCATACTAGAGTGATGTAGTGCATTATTCTTCCTACATTTTTTCTTATACATCTTAGTAGAAAGATTTCCTAGCATATTCTTACTAATGCTTGTATCCAAAAAGTCAATAGTATCTAATGAATAATGCAAGGAAAAGAACAAATGTGTAGTTGTGCTTCCCAAAAAACATACAAATGTATGAAGCTCCTCTTCACTGCTATCCCAAACAAAAAGATGTCATCCACAAAAACGTTTGTAAAAGGTGACATGAGATCTAAACATTTCAGTAACAAAACACATTCTTTCTCCCAATTTTTCATAACAATATTGGCATACGTGGTGGCACACACTGTGTCCATTGCTATGCCAACAGTTTGGAGAAAGTATTCAGATTCAAGAAGGAGCACATTGTTCTCCAAAATCAGATCTAACAGGGCACAGATCATGTTAACTTTAGAGTGGGAGAAACTACTTTCCTTGGTTAGAAACTGTCTCACATTATTTATGCCATCCTCATTGGGAATGACAGTGAAGAGTGAGTTCACATCTAAAGTTACAAGAAATACTTTCCTGATCTCATTTTCATCCCCTTCCTTGGCCCAAAATACAGTTCTTCCAGAAATTGCTTACTATCTTTTAGGATCGTATTAACTGTATCCAATATACTCCTAAGCTGTTTCTCAATATATATGGATATAGCCTCAGTGAGCCACCCTCTTCCTGAAACTATAGGATGGAGGGGAGGATTTGGGATATCTTTATGTATTTTGGGCAATCCATATATCACTGGTATAGTGGAATGTTCAATGGAAAAGTATGTGTATAAGGCGTAATCTATTTGGTCTGTCATTAGCAGATCATCTAGGTAGAAGTTCAATCTTTCAATGATGCCATTCACCTGAAACGTCTGTAATACAACATACACAGTATTATCATGTAGCATCTCATGCATTTTATCCATGTAATCTGATTTTTCAAAGACAACTATACCACCACCTTTGTCTGCAGGTCTAATAGACAGATGCTCAGCCCTAGTCAACATATTAAGAGCCTCATGCTCCTTTGCAGTCAAATTAAAATAGCCATTCTTACAATTGTCAGTTAACGACTTCTTTAAATCTTCCTCACAGATTTTAATAAAAGCTTCCATAGCTGGAGAATTGTCTGGTGTAAAGGTGCTGGGTTTCTTGAACCTATGAGGATTTTATATTCCCATAACACTATTTATAAAGGTAGTTTTCAGCATGATACTCCTAGCAAACATTTTCAAATCTAAAATAGTCTCAACTAAATTCATTTTTATAGCTGGAATAAATGATAGACCTTTATTTAATACAGATAACTAGTCTTCATTAAGTTCAATTGATGATGAATTAAAAACTAAATTATCTATCCCTGACTGTGTGTTTGTGGAGCTTTGATGGGGACAGGGTAGTCAGATTGGAGTCTGCCTCTTCTTTTGTGACTGCGTGACCTCTCTATCCGTTTTTCCTGCCTGATGGGTAGTGCTTTTTCCAAAATAACAGCAGAATTGAAAGTAGTACCTCTATTTTGAGTAGCTGTTATACAGTAATCATTATTTGCTCTCATTAAAGTCGGAACTTTAGGTCTTACTACAGGATCAGTACTTGTAGTGGCTTTAGTACTATCTATAGTACAGTCTAAATCCATGAAAACAGATTTGCAGTTGTCACTAGTTATAGTATCAACATAAAAATAAATGCAGAGTTCAAATTCATTACAATGATATCTTCACAATTTAAATTAACAGGAAGACTATCACATTTTTCATCATTGCCAGCAAAATTAATGTCATTAGCCCAGGTCACATTGTCAATTTTGTCACTACTGACAGTCTCAATATCAGTGCAAATAGAGCCATGCTTAATATTACCAGAAAATTGACTAAATTCAGTCACCTTTGTTGTTTTTTGCCTTGTATGTTGTTCCGACAGATTTATATTGGCCCCAGGGTCTAGTTGTAACATTTGCATATTAGTAGATGCAGCCACTGGCATAGTTGTAGTTAGTTGTCGATCTCCATTCAAAGAAATAGAGGCAGAGAGATCCACATCCATTGGAGATTGTCGTACTGCTCTATGTACTGTTGTAACAACATTCGGAGCCATGGCCGCAGAACGTTGTTCAGATGTCAGACTTCCTAGCAACCCAATTGGTTGACCGCTCCTCGGCCATGAGAAGATGGTACCATCACGGAAGTCGGCATAGTCTCTACGGAGCTTCTTGGCCTTTTCTTTCTCAATTTTTCTCTCATAGAGAGAAATATTTAACAGTAATTCATCCAACAATTCTTCAAATGCCTCACCTTTAAATGATCCAGTTAAATGGGTTGTTAGCTCATTTATATCCTTGACTAAAGACTCTTACTCAGGGCGAAAAAATTCATTCAGCAGCATCATATAGTCAATACTCTGCTGTAGATTTAAAACTTGCCATATTTTCAATAGCTCCAGAAAGCTATCACCATAAGATGGCATTTTTAATACACGGAGTCCTCATGGAATTATCTTATGAAAGATAGAAGCCTCAAAATGGAAGCGTTGCCATAACAAACACTTGTGTTTGAACATTTTATCCTCTAGTTGTTTAAGAGTTTTTTTAAACGTATGCATTTCATTGAAATCGACATTAGTGGCTGCAACATCCTCTTCACTAAAGGAAACACTGATAAGAGGATTAGCATTACCTGTAGACTTTGAAGTAGACACAGCAATTATTTGTCCTTCTTTTCTTTTAGCATAGATCCATTTAATCTTATAGTTGGAGTACAATTCAAGTCCATATCAGTATTCTCAGCCATGGTTCCAACAAACAAACAAATAAGTCACTAAATAAAACAGTTTTATGGATGACATTTATATATATATTTATAAGTGCTCTGCAGTATGCAAGCAGTGTGGGGTCAACAAATGTTTAGTTGACCATATATGGTCGACCAGGCAACAGATTAACAGGTGTGCAAAACTGCAAAATTCCTGTGGTCGGCGAATATGTCCTTACCCAGTATTTGTGCAATCTCTGAGTGTATATAATTAGCAGGGGGGCTTGCCTCACCAACAAAAAAAAATATTTATTTTTATTTTTTTAACTAGTAAATTTTGCATGCACCAAGGCTGTTTCTCAGCACATGCATAAGCTGTGTCACCATCAGCATTTTGTCATTTTGACGTTGATATTTTACTAGTTAACATTAGATATATTTTATCATAAGTAGTAGAGCAGTGAGAAGATAATATGTGGGGGTTTTGTAAACCCAAAACCTCACCCAGCTTAGATCCAGCCAAGGAAAGCGACCCTGTAGATGCAATCTATATACAGATGGCAGAGTGATCTACAAGTCTGACAACCTTCCAGATGCATTCAAAATGCAAGTGGAAAAGGAACAGAATGTCATAAAGTTAAAGCTTATAGTAAATTAATTCCTTTAACCCCCCCCCACCAGAAAAAAATCACACCCCTTAAAAACTTTCCAGAACTTCTAAAACAGGCAAATTAATGTTAACCCATTCCTGTCCATGAAAACTGTAACATGATTCTGCTACCTGGTACTCTGGCTAGAACAAATACAAAATCGCCAATGCCACATAGAAATAAAAAGGACAAAGTTAACCAATCTTGTAATCTGATTTGTCAAAAACAACTATACCACCACCTTTGTCTACAGGTCTAATAGACAGATGTTCAGCCCTAGTCAACATATTAAGAGCCTCATGCTCCTTTGCAGTCAAATTAAAATAGCCATTCTTACAATTGTCAGTTAACGACTTCCTTAAATCTTCCTCACAGATTTTAATAAAAGCTTCCATAGCTGGAGAATTGTCTGGTGTAAAGGTGCTGGGTTTCTTGAACCTATGAGCATTTTATATTCTCATAAAACTATCTATAAAGGTAGTTTTCAGCATGATACTCCTAGCAAACATTTTCAAATCTAAAATAGTCTCAACTAAATTCATTTTTGTAGCTGGAACAAATGATAGACCTTTATTTAATATAGATAATTGGTCTTCATTAAGTTCAATTGATGATAAATTAAAAACTAAATTATCTATCTCCGACTGTGTGTTTGTGGAGCTTTGATGGGGACAGGGATGTCGGATTGGAGTCTGCCGCTTCTTTTGTGACTGCGTGACCTCCCTATCCATTTTTCCAGCCTGATGGGTAGTGCTTTTTCCAAAAAAATAGCAGAATTGACAGTAGTACCTCTATTTTGAGTAGCTGTTATACAGTAATCATTATTTGCTCTCATTACAGTCGGAACTTTTGGTCTTACTACAGGATCAGTACTTGTAGTGGCTTTAGTACTATCTATAGTACAGTCTATATACATTAAAACAGATTTGCAGTTGTCACTAGTTATAGTATCAACATTCAAAATAGATGTAGAGTTCAAATTCATTACAATGACATCTTCACAATTTAAATTAACAGGCAGACTATCACATTTTTCATCATTGCCAGCAGAATTAATGTCATTAGCACAGGTCACATTGTCATTTTTGTCAGTACTGACAGTCTCAATATCAGTGCAAATAGAGCCATTCATAATATTACCAGAAAATTGACTAAATTCAGTCACCTTTGTTGTTTTTGGTCTTGCATGTTGTTCTGATGATATCAGCCCCAGGGTCTAGTTGTAAAATCTGCATATTAGTAGATGCAGCCACTGTCATAGTTGTAGTTAGTTGTCGATCTCCATTCAAAGATATAGAGCCAGAGAGATCCCCATCCATTGGAGATTGTCATACTGTTCTATGTACTGTTGTAGCAGCATTTGGAGCCATGGCCGCAGAACATTGCTCTGTTGTCAGACTTCTTGGCAATCCAATTGGTTGAACGCTCTTCGGCCATGAGAAGACGGTACCATCATGGAAGTCAGCATAGTCTCTATGGAGCTTCTTGGTCTTTTTTTTCTCAAGTTTTCTCTCATTGAGAGAAATATTTAACAGTAACTCATCCAACAATTGTTCAAATGCCTCACCTTTAAATGATCCAGTTAAATGGGTTGTCAGCTCATTTATATCCTTGGCTAAAGACTCTTCCTCAGGGCATAAAAATTCATTCAGCAGCATCATATAGTCAATACTCAGCTGTAGATTTAAAACTTGCCATCTTTTCAATAGCTCGGAAAGCTATCACCATAAGATGGCATTTTTAATACAAGGAATACTCATGGAATTATCTTATGAAAGATAGCAGCCTCAAAATGGAAGCGTTGCCATAACAAGCGCTTGTGTTTGAACATTTTATCCTCTAGTTGTTTAAGAGTTTTTTAAACGCATGCATTTCATTGAAATCAACATTAGTGGCTGCAACATCTTCTTCACTAAAGGAAACGCTGATAAGAGGATTAGCATTACCTGAAGACTTCGAAGTAGACACAGCAATTATATGTCCTTCTTTTTCTTTCAGCATAGATCCATGTAATCTTATAGTTGGAGTACAATTCAAGTCGATATCAGTACTCTCAGCCATGGTTCCAACAAACAAACAAATAAGTCACTAAATAAAACAGTTTTGTGGACGACATTTATATATATATATATATATATATATATATATATATATATATATATATATATATATATATATATATATTTATAAGTGCTCTGCAGTATGCCAGCAGTGTGGGGTCAGCAAATGTTTAGTTGACCATATATGGTCGACCAGGCAACAGATCAACAGACTGCACAATTCCTGAGGTTGACGAATATGTCCTTACCCAGTATCTGTGCAATCTGAGTGTATATCATTAGCAGGGGGGCTTGCCCCACCAACAAAAAAGTTATTTATTTTTATTTTTTTAACTAGTAAATTTTGCATGCACCAAGG
The DNA here is from genome assembly GCF_019279795.1 of Protopterus annectens. Classification (NCBI taxonomy): domain Eukaryota; kingdom Metazoa; phylum Chordata; order Ceratodontiformes; family Protopteridae; genus Protopterus; species Protopterus annectens. The sequence goes on from NC_056727.1 coordinate 563,413,199, forward strand.
TTGTTTCTCCGCATATGCATACGCTGTGTCACCATCAGCATTTTGTCATTTTGACATTGATATTTTACCAGTTAACATTAGATATATTTTATCATAAGTAGTAGAGCAGTGAGAAGATAATGTGTGGGGGTTTTGTAAACCCAAAACCTCACCCAGCTTAGATCCAGCTAAGGAAAGCGACCCTGTAAATGCAATCTATATACAGATGGCAGAGTGATCTACATGTCTGACAACCTTCCAGATGCATTCAAAATGTAAGTGGAAAAGGTACAGAATGCTATAAAGTTAAGGCTTATAGTAAATTCATTCCTTTAATCCTCCCACCAAAAAAAAATCACACCCCTCAAAAACATTACAGAACTTCTAAGAACTGGCAAATTAATATCAACCCATTCCTGTTCGTGAAAACTGTAACATGATTCTGCTACTTGGTACTCTGGCTAGAACAAATACAAAATCGCCAATGACACATAGAAATAAAAAGGACAAAGTTAACCAATCTTGTAATCTGATTTGTCAAAGACAACTATACCACCACCTTTGTCTGCAGGTCTAATAGACAGATGTTCAGCCCTAGTCAACATATTAAGAGCCTCATACTCCTTTGCAGTCAAATTAAAATAGCCATTCTTACAATTGTCGGTTAAATACTTCCTTAAATCTTTCTCACAGATTTTAATAAAAGCTTCCATAGCTTGAGAATTGTCTGGTGTAAAGGTGCTGGGTTTCATGAACCTATGAGCATTTTATATTCTCATAATACTATCTATAAAGGTAGTTTTCAGCATAGGTTCATAGGTTCATAGGTTCATACTAGGCTATCTGCCCTAGGGCATTTATAAGCCTAGCCAGAGTGTGTGTGGCTTTTGCCACCCCTTAGGATGAGAATACTACGTCCATTTAGGGTTTAGTTTACTGTGCCTCTGTCTAGTAGTGACACAGAGATGACCTCTGGGGTAAACCTAAGATCTCCCATCCACTCATCAAGATTTCTCTTGAAGAGAGTTAGTGAGGGGCTCTGCCTAACATGGACTGGGATTCTGTTCCAGAGTGTAGGGAGCCTCTGGGTTATGAATCTGTCCCTCCAGCACGTCCTACTTATTTCTGTGTTGAGGTTCAAATCTCTTGCTCTCGTGGCTCTGATGGATTTGGATTTTCTGAGGTCTTGATCTAGATGTGAATCCCTTCATGATAAGGTGGGCAATATAGAAGGTCCTCCCAACCACCTTGGCAATGTGAGTGTCAAATGAGAGGTTACTGTCGACTTAGGTCCCTAAGTCCCTGATTACCTCTTCCGTACTTAATGGATTACCACCTATGTGGTAATTTGTGGGTACCTTGTTTTTCCCAAAAGGTATGACTATACATTTTTTGGCGTTCAGTTTAAGGCCATGGCTCTGGCACCAATTATCCGTTTCTATGAGGCCTTTCTGAAGGATGCTTGTGTCCGCTGGAGTATCAATTATGGCGCCCAGTTTGCAGTCATCTGCGAACTTTGTCAGCCACAATCCTCCTATGTTTGCTTGTACCTCGGAAAAATAAATGCCGAACAAGAGGGGTCCCAGGACTGAGCCCTGTGGTACACCGCTTGTGACTGGCTTAGAGTCTGACATGGCTCCAGCAATTCTGACCTTGTGGGTTCTGTCCTTGAGCCAGTTTGCAACCCATCTTGTGACATATGGGTTTACATTTAAGCTGGTGAGTTTGTCAATGATGCCCGAGTGGGGTATTGTGTCGAAGGCTTTTGCAAGGTCAAGGTAGGCTGTGTGAACTGCCTTACCCTCATCAATGGCCTTAGTGACTGTTTCAAAAAAGTCGACTAGGTTCAAAAGGCAGGATCTGCCTTTGACAAAGCCGAATTGGGTAGGATCCAATGTCTGTAGGTCCCCAATGTCTTTGTTTATGAGTTCCATAATGATCCTTTCCATAGCTTTGCAGACCAGGCTCGTCAAGCTTATGGGGCGGTAATTTCCAGGGTCCGTAGAAGCACCTCCTTTGTGGAGTGGGACCACTGTTGCTGTACGCCACTCTTTGGGTACATATCCTGTAGTAAGGCTAAGATTAAACAGCAGCCTTATGTGCGGGTTTAGTTCCTCTTGGAGTTCATGTAGCATGCAGCCCGGGACACCGTCCGGTCCCATTGATGCTGTGTTTTTAGCTTTGGAGAGGGCAGCTCTCACCTGGGCATCTGAGATGTTAGGGAGGCTACACTCTGTTGGGATAGATATTTCTCCTTTTGGGGGGGGGGGGCAGAGAAATTTGCATTGAACCTGTCTGCCAGAATGTTGGCAATATCTGTGGGTTCAGTGTATTTTGTGTCATTTTGGACTAACTCTGAACATATCTGGGAGTTTCCACCCAGGTTTCTAACATAGCTAAAAAAGGCCTTGTGATTGTCTTTTGTGTCTTTTGTGATTTTTCTCTCAAAGTTGGCCTTGGATGATTTTATGAGTGATTGAAGTTTTTTGCTAGTACTGATCAGAGATGCCTTCCCTTTTGGGGATTTTGCTCTGTCATGTAGTAGCTTCCTCCTCCTGTTGTAAAGTTTGTTAATAGCTGGGGTCCACCAGACAGGACGCCTGCCTTTGTGGGAATGGGTCTTGGTTTTATTAGGGATTGCATGATCCATGCATTCTTGAAGGTGTCCGTAGAAGGCATTTATAAAGGATTCAGCAGTGTGGGTTGTGGTTTCCACTGGCCCAGGGGCCTTGAAAGATACCACTTCAGTCTTAAGAAGTGTGAAGTTGGCTTTTGAGAAATTTTTCACTGTGGTCTTCTGTGCAGGGGGTGGGGTGGGATGTAGATTTCCAGTGAGATTAATTTATGGTCTGATCTCACCAATGAGGGGTATACTTCCGGTGTGGAGCATTTTGTCCCCATGTTTGTGATGATCAGGTCTAGTATATTATCTCCTCTTGTGGGAGTGGTGACTAGTTGTTCCATCCCATTTGAGTTTATGAATTCTAGGAACCTTTGGGCTAGGGTGTTGGGGCTTGAGTAATGTTCCCAGTCTATGTTTGGGTAGTTGAAGTCTCCCAATATGATGGTATTTGGAGAGACATTCATACTCTCCAGTGTCTTCAGGAAGGCTGAGTGGGGTTCCTGAGTTTGAGAGGGTGGTCTGTAGTATGCTACAAACTGTAGGGCAGTTTTGCCTATGGTTAGTTGCACCTGGATGGTCTCCGATGCTTCGTGCGTTGCCACTAACCTGGAGGTGTGGGTATCTTTGATGAATATGGATACTCCCCCTCCTTTTGTGGTTCGGTCCAAGTTTTGGGGCCGGAAAGCAGGATATGAGGTATAACCTGGTAGTGCTGGGGTGCTCTCAGGAGCCTTGAACCAGGTTTCAGTCACTGCGCAAACATCAATGTTCTCCATACTGAGGAGGGCGTCGAGAGTGTGCATCTTGAGGTTTAGACTTCTGGCATTGAGCAGCATTACCCTTAGTGTTTTTTCACTTGTGTTTTCTAGGTAGGTGGGTTTGTCTTTTGAGCCTTGCCTAAAAAAGGCACTATGGGGGTGGCAAGAACCTTGGCCAATATCCGGAAGCCCAGGGGTGACAGGTGCAAGCCATCCCTTGCGAAGCAGCGTGGCTTGTCAAGCATATCATCCCAAGTGGACAGATATTGGATCCCCTTAGAATGACACCAGTAATTAAGCCAATTGTGGGATACTTCTAGCAAACATTTTCAAATCTAAAATAGTCTCAACTAAGTTCATTTTTGTAGCTGGAACAAATGATAGACCTTTATTTAATACAGATAACTGGTTTTCATTAAGTTCAATTGATGATAAATTAAAAACTAAATTATCTATCTCTGACTGTGTGTTTATGGAGCTTTGATGGGGACAGGGGGGTCGTATTGGAGTCTGCCGCTTCTTTTGTGACTGCGTGACCTCCCTATCCGTTTTTCCAGCCTGATGGGTAGTGCTTTTTCCAAAAAACCAGCAGAATTGAAAGTAGTACCTCTATTTTGAGTAGCTGTTATACAGTAATCATTATTTGCTCTCATTAACGTCGGAACTTTAGGTCTTACTACAGTATCAGTACTTGTAGTGGCTTTAGTACTATCTATAGTACAGTCTAAATTCATTAAAACAGATTTGCGGTTGTCACTAGTTATAGTATCAACATTCAAAATAGATGTAGAGTTCAAATTCATTACAATGACATCTTCACAATTTAAATTAACAGGCAGACTATCACATTTTTCATCATTGCCAGCAGAATTAATGTCATTAGCACAGGTCACATTGTCAATTTTGTCAGTACTGACAATCTCAATATCAGTGCAAATAGAGACATTCATAATATTACAAGAAAATTGACTAAATTCAGTCACCTTTGTTATTTTTAGCGTTGCATGTTGCTCTGACAATATCTGCCAAAGGGTCTAGTTATAACATCTGCATATTAGTAGATACAGCCACTGGCATAGTTGTAGTTAGTTGTCGATCTCCATTCAAAGAAATAGAGGCAGAGAGATCCACATCCATTGGAGATTGTCGTACTGTTCTACATACTGTTGTAGCAGCATTTGGAGCCATGGCTGCAAAACTTTGCTCTGTTGTTAGACTTCCTGGCAATCCAATTGGTTGAACGCTCCTTGGCCATGTGAAGATGGTACCATCACGGAAGTTGGCATATTCTCTATGGAGCTTCTTGGTCTTTTCTTTCTCAAGTTTTCTTTCATAGAGAGAAATATTTAACAGTAATTCATCCAACAATTGTTCAAATGCCTCACCTTTAAATGATCCAGTTAAATGGGTTGTCAGCTCATTTATATCCTTGGCTAAAGACTCTTCCTCAGGGCATAAAAATTCATTCAGCAGCATCATACAGTCAATACTCAGCTGTAGATTTAAAACTTGCCATCTTTTCAATAGCTCCGGAAATCTATCACCATAAGATGGCATTTTTAATACAAGAAGTCCTCATGGAAGCGTTGCCATAACAAGCGCTTGTGTTTGAACATTTTATCCTCTAGTTGTTTAAGAGTTTTTTCAACGCATGCATTTCATTGAAATCAACATTAGTGGCTGCAACATCCTCTTCTCTAAAGGAAACGCTGATAAGAGGATTAGCATTACCTGAAGACTTCGAAGTAGACACAGCAATTATATGTCCTTCTTTTTCTTTTAGCATAGATCCATTTAATCTTATAGTTGGAGTACAATTCAAGTCCATATCAGTATTCTCAGCCATGGTTCCAACAAACAAACAAATAAGTCACTAAATAAAACAGTTTTGTGGACGACATTTATATATATATTTATAAGTGCTCTGCAGTATGCAAGCAGTGTGGGATCAACAAATGTTTAGTTGACCATATATGGTCGACCAGGCAACAGATCAACAGGTGTGCAAGACTGCACAATTCCTGAGGTTGGTGAATATGTCCTTACCCAGTATCTGTGCAATCTCAGAGTGTATATATTTAGCAGGGGGGCTTGCCCCACCAACAAAAAAATATTTATTTTTATTTTTTTAACTAGTAAATTTTGCATGCACCAAGGCTGTTTCTCAGCACATGCATACGCTGTGTCACCATCAGCATTTTGTCATTTTGACATTGATATTTTACCAGTTAACATTAGATATATTTTATCATAAGTAGTAGAGCAGTGAGAAGATAATGTGTGGGGGTTTTGTAAACCCAAAACCTCACCCAGCTTAGATCCAGCTAAGGAAAGAGACCCTGTAGATGCAATCTATATACAGATGGCAGAGTGATCTACAAGTCTGACAACCTTCCAGATGCATTCAAAATGTAAGTGGAAAAGGAACAGAATGCCATAAAGTTAAGGCCTATAGTAAATTAATTCCTTTAATCCCCCCACCAAAAAAAAAAATCACACCCCTCAAAAACATTACAGAACATAGAAATAAAAAGGACAAAGTTAACCAATCTTCTAGTCTGGATTTGGAGAATTTCACATTTCTTAACATTAGAAATAAGATCAGCAACATGAAATAACCTACTCATAGGCCAGCTCAGGTATGGACGTCCCTTAATTTTAGAGGGAATTAAGTAAATAAAGTTAGGTTACTATACTAATTTGCTACAGTATTCTCTCCTTATGTATAAGTATATAGGAAAATGGAAGCGTGGTTATCATTAACTAAGGAGATGGCCATTGCTAGGCACCATGAATCACATAATTAACACATAGCTCTGCAGATAAGAAAACATGTAGCCAGGTGATAAGAAAGTTTGAGACAGAGCAGTCCCACTTGTTCTTGAGTAAGACATTTAATTTGCAGGGTAGATGAATCAACTGGTCATACCCAAGGAAAAGGATAAGAAGTTTAAAAAGTGATGGAGAGGATCCTTAACCATCTGTGTAGCCTGCCAAACATTCCTGCTAAAAATGTCACACAGCAGTTTACTGATTTAAGGATAGTTGCTTGGATTCACTTGTTAGCACTTCTCAGGATATAATAACTGTACACTCTTTGTGAATAAAAATCTGCTTTGGCAATAAGTCTTCATGTAAAGAATTTCATTCTGTATTTAATAACTGCGAGACAGCCGGATCAGAGGGGAACTTCAGGACCTGCAGTGTCATGAGCAGTAGGTTGAATTCACAGTAGGTTCCATGAAGAAGGCAGACAAAGGTGATACATTTTAGAGTAATAATTCCTTGCTGGAAACCAGAAGGCAATGCAATCTGACAAAGAGTACTATTTCATTGCAGCAAAAAAAAGGATATAGATACAGCTAGATGAGTGACTCCCAAATTCTCTAAGTTGGCAAACAAGTCCCTCAAGGGTGAACCTATCAAGGTTCGTGGTCTGCACTCTTGTAGGAGGAGAGGCTGGACTCTGCCCTTCTGTGCTGGGAATTTCCGGTTAAAGACTTATAGTGCCTGCATATTTGAACTGTTTCTTACTGAAATTGGTACACCTTGTTTGCTGTAGCATAGACTAGATCCAGGCCTGCTGAATCTAGCTTTGTTTGTATGCTTGTTGTTTGTTTGCTTGTTATTTCCCTGAAATGCTAATTCCACCTAAAACGCAGCTTTTCAGCCCTTCTGTGGATCCCTAGTGACATCTGCATTGCTTACTGTACTTATTTCCTTGTTTCACTTGAAAGAAAGTTACTGTTTGTCATTTTTGCATTTACGTTACCTGTAACACATTGCATTTAAGTTACCTGGCACTTGCTCACTAAAGCAATTATATAAGTCAGCACTAAAAAATTAAAAGCACTACACCCTCACAAACTCCCCTTGAGTACCTTGTTCCCCATTGGCCCTTTTTTCAATTATAAAGGAATTCCCAATACTATTCTACCATGTCCAAAGGTCAGTTGTCAATCTCCTCTCCGGTCCAGCTAGTGAATCTGGGAATCTTGAGGCAATGTTACAACTGCCTCATGTACACAGACAACCCTCTCCTCCTCCCAACAAATTCCAACACATGTGAGAGATGCAACCATATAGTCAAACTGGAGGCTAAGCTCTCTCAACTCAGTACTGGCATAACCAGTCAGGAGGAGAAGGAAACCACACTCAATACAATAGAAGGAGGAAGCTACTACATGATAGAGCAAAATCCCAAAAAGGGAAGGCATCTCTGATCAGTGTTAGCAAAAAACTATGGGCACTCATAAAATCATCTATGGCCAGCTTCGAGAGAAAAATTGCACAGGACACTAAGGATAATCACAAGGCTTTCTTTAGTTATGTTAGGAACCTGGGTGGGAATTCCCAGATATGCTCAGAATTGGTCCAAAATGACAAAAAATACACTGAACCCACAGACATTGCCAACATCCTAGCTGACAGGTTCAGTGCAAACTCCGCCCCCCCCACCAAAAGGGCAAATATCTATCCCAGCAGAGTGCTGCCCCCCTGACATCTCAGATGCTCAGGTAAAAGCTGCCCTCTCCAAAGCAAAAAACACAGCATCAGTAGGAAAAGACGGTGTCCCGGGATGCGTCCTACATGAACTCCAAGAAGAGCTAAACCCAAACATAAAACTACTGTTCAATTTCAGCCTTACCACAGGATATGTACCCAAAGAGTGGCGTACAACAACAGTGGCCCCTCTCCACAAAGGTGGTGCCTCAACGGATCCTGGAAACTATCGCCCCATAAGCCTGACTAGCTTGGTCTGCAAAGCTATGGAAAGGATCATCATGGACCTCATAAAAAAAGATATTGGGGACCTACAGACACTGGATCCTACCCAGTTTGGCTTTGTTAAGGGCAGATCCTGCCTCTTAAACCTGGTCAATTTCTTTGAAACAGTTACCAAGGCCATTGACGAGGGGAAGGTGGTCCACCCAGCCTACCTGGACCTCGCAAAAGCCTTCGATACAGTACCCCACTCGGGCATTATAAATAAGCTCACCAGCTTAAATATAAACCTATGTCACTAGATGGGTTGCAAACTGGCTCAAGGACAGAACCCACATGGTTAGAATTGCTGAAGCCATGTCAGACTCCAAACCAGTTACAAGTGGCATCCCACAAGGCTCAGTCCTGGGACCTCTCCTGTTCGGTATATATTTCTCGGAGGTACAGGCCAACACGGAAGGACTGTGGCTGATCAAGTTCGCAGATGACTGCAAACTGGGCGCTATAATCGACTCTCCAGCTGACACAAGCATCCTCCAAAAGGGCCTCATAGAAACAGACAACTGGTGCCAGAGCCATGGCCTCAAGCTAAATGCCAAGAAGTGTATAGTCGTCCCCTTTGGCAAAAACAAAGTGCCCACAAATTACCACATAGGTGGTAATCCATTAAGTACAGAAGACGTAATTAGGGACCTGGGGACCCAAGTTGATAGCAATCTCTCATTTGACAACCACGTGGCCAAAGTGGTTAGAAAAACATTTTATATAGCCCACCTAATCATGAAGGGATTCACATCTAGATCAGGGAGGTCATCGTGCCTCTTTACTCATCCCTCATCAGGCCCATAATTGAGTACAATGCCCCTTTTGGGATGTACCTTACCAGACACCTGCAGCAACTGGAAAGACCCCAAAATTACCTCACCAAGAGGATCAAAGGGCTCAAACAGATGCCATATGCTGCCCGGTTAAAGAAACTGCAGCTCTACTCAGTGGCATACCGCCTGCTCAGAGGCGATCTGTGCCTGACGTATAAAGCCATGTCCAACCCGGAATTAATGGACATGCTGCACCTCAGAAAATCCAAATCCCATCGAGCTACGCGCTCGAGAGACTTGAACCTCAGCACTGAAATAAATAGGACATGCTGGAGGGACAGATTCATAACCCAGAGGCTCCCTTCACTCTGGAATAAAATCCCAGTCCAGGTTAGGCAGAGTCCCTCATTGACTCTCTTCAAGAGGAATCTTGATGAGTAGATGGGAGATCATAAGTTTACCCCGGGTATCACTTCTGTGTCACTGTTAGACAGAGGCACAGTATACTAACCTTGAAAAAGGGCATAGCAAAATTAATTTAAAATGGGTGGCGAAAGCCAAACACACTCTGGCTAGGCTTATAAATGCCCTAGGGCAGATAGCCTAGTATGAACCTATGAACCTATAAGAATGTCATGTTGGAGGGTAATGAGGAGCAGCTGGACATTGCTTATGACAGTGAGTTTTTAGTCAGAGGAAGACATTGGAATTAAGGTGCCACATCTATACGTCTGTATTTCTCATCTCATTGGAAAAAAATCAGGCTGTAAGCTTCATTTGTTTAAAAATTATATATTTACAATGGAGTATATAAAAGAAGCTTAATCAAAAGTTCAAAGGAGATTTTCCTGACTATAAAGATAATGTTGATGCTTTTCAGATTTGAAATGTATTAATGGCACATGTCTAAAAATGTTCAAGTAATAGATACGCACAATTCAGGTACTAGCAAAGATAAGGCCAATTGCATGGCAAAGTTTATTTATTTGTATAATAACATTATGCAACAATGGCATACAGCTGTGTTTCATACATCATCATCTTACTGAAATTGGTATACCTTGTTTGCTGTAGCATAGACTAGATCCAGGCCAGCTGAATCTAATCTAGCTTTGTTTATATGCTTGTTGTTTGTTTGCTTGTTATTTCCCTGGAACGCTAATTCCACCTAATACGCATCTTCTCAGCGCTTCTGTGGATCACTAGTGATATCTGCATTGCTTACTGTACTTATTTCCTTGTTTCACTTGAAAGAAAGTTACTGTTTGTCGTTTTTGCATTTAAGTTACCTGTAACACATTGCACTTAAGTTACATGGCACTTGCTCACTAAAGCAATTATATAAGTCAGCACTAAAAATTAAAAGCACTACACCCTCACTCCCCACTGGCCCTGGTTTTCAATTATTAAGGAATTCCCAATATTATTCTAGCATGTCCAAAGGTGAGTTGTCAATCTCCTCTCCGGTCCAGCTGGTGAATCTGGGAATCTTGAGGCAATGTTACAACTGCCTCATGTACACAGACAACCCTCTCCTCCTCCCAACAAATTCCAACACATGTGAGAGATGCAACCATATAGCCAAAATGGAGGCTAAGCTCTCTCAACTCAGTACTGGCATAACCAGTCAGGAGGAGAAGGAAACCACACTCACTACAATTCCAGTCTCACATAGACCTACCACGACAGCAAACCAAACACATAATCACACAAAACATACTGAGGCTCTAAATAAAGATCTGCTGAAGCAGCAGAGACCTCCAAAGCAGACACCCAAGCAGCCGCTACCCCAAAACAAAACACGTGCAACACATAGCTCACAAAGCCAGTGTGCCGAACAGTCACAGCCCTTAAGACTAAACAACACACCTGATACACTTGTAATAGGTGACTCTATTGTCAGGCACACTGACGTCCCGCTCACCAGGCTGAACAAGGAGAGGGTCACGGTGAGCAGCCTGTCGGGCGCTAGGATCCGCCACATAACACAAGCACTCAGGTCACTCCAAGGCAAGTACAAATATGACTCAGTCATTGTCCATGCTGGTGTGAATGATCTGAGACGTACCTTCCTGGGCTACATGAAAAGAGACATAAAGGAGCTCTCTGAGCATGTAGCCCAGGCCGGTATGACCCTGACCTTGAGTAGCATCTTACCATCACCAAGAATGATGCCACAGTATGAAGACAAGATGATCAATTTCAACAATTGGCTTAAGTACTGGTGTCATTTAAAGGGGATCCAATGCCTGTCAGCTTGGGATGATATGCTCGACAAGCCACGATGCTTCGCTAGGGACGGCTTGCACCTGTCACCCCTGGGCTTTCGGATATTGGCAAAGGCTCTTGCTACCCCCATAGTGCCTTTTTTAGGCAAGGCTCAAAAGACAAACCCACCTCCATAGGTATCACAAGGGATAAGAAACTAAGAGTAATGCTACTCAACGCCAGAAGTCTAAACCTCAAGATGCATGCACTCGAAACTCTCCTTAGCATGGAGAACATCGATATCTGTGCAGTAACAGAAACCTGGTTCAGGGCTCCAGATAGCACCCCAGCACTACCAGGTTATACCTCATACCATGGTTTTCGGCCCCAAAACTTGGACCAAACCACGAAAGGAGGAGGAGTATCGATATTCATCAAAGATACCCACACCTCCAGGTTGGTGGCAAAGCACGAAGCATCAGAGACTATCCATGTGCAACTAACAGTGGGTAAAACTGCCTTCCAGTTTATAGCCTGCTACAGACCACCCTCTCAAACCCAGGAACCCCACTCGGCCTTCCTGAGAACACTGGAAAATATGAAGATCTCTCCAAACACCATTATATTGGGTGACTTCAACTACCCAAACATAGACTGGGAGCATTACTCTAGCTCCAACACCCTAGCCCAAAGGTTCCTAGAATTTATAAACTCAAATGGGATGGAACAACTTGTTACCACTCCCACAAGAGGGGAAAACATACTGGACCTGATCATCACCAACATGGGGACTCTATGCTCCAGACCAGAAGTGTATCCTTCACTGGTAAGATCAGACCATAAACTAATCTCACTGGATATTCACATCCCGATCCCACCCTCTGCCCAGAAAACCACAGTGAAAAACTTCTCTAAAGCAAATTTCTCACTCCTCAAAACTGAGGTGGAATCCTTCAAAGCCCCCAGGCCTGTGGAAAATACGGCCCAGACCGCAGAATCCTTTATAAACGCATTCTATGAACACCTTCAGGAATGCATGGATCATGCGATCCCAAATAAAACCAAGACCCAATCCTCCAAAGGCAGACGTCCTGTCTGGTGGACCCCAGCCATAAACAAACTATACAATAGAAGGAGGAAGCTACTAAATGATAAAGCAAAATCCCAAAAAGGGAAGGCATCACTGATCAGTATTAGCAAAAAACTACGGGCACACATAAAATTGTCTAAGGCCAGCTTGAGAGAAAAATTGCACATGACACTAAGGATAAACACAAGGCTTTCTTTAGTTATGTTAGGAACCTGGGTGGTAATTCCCAGATATGCTCAGAATTAGTCCAAAATGACAAAAATACACCAAACCCACAGACATTGCCAACATCCTAGCTGACAGGTTCAGCGCAAACTTCTCCCCACTCCCCACCAAAAGGGCAAATATCTATCCCAGCAGAGTGCTGCCCCTGACATCTCAGATGCTCAGGTAAGAGCCGCCTCTCCAAAGCAAAAACACAGCATCAATGGGACCAGACGGTGTCCCGGCTGCCCTACATGAACTCCAAGAAGAGCTAAACCCAAACATAAAACTACTGTTCAATCTCAGCCTTACTACAGGATATGTGCCCAAAGAGTGGCGTGCAGCAACAGTGGTCCCTCTCCATAAAGGTGGTGCCTCAACGGATCCTGGAAACTATCGCCCCATAAGCCTGACTAGCTTGGTCTGCAAAGCTATGGAAAGGATCATCATGGACCTCATAAATAAAGATATTGGGGACCTACAAACACTGGATCCTACCCAGTTCGGCTTTGTTAAGGGCAGATCCTGCCTCTTTAACCTGGTTGATTTCTTTGAAACAGTCACCAAGGCCATTGACGAGGGGAAGGTGGTCCACACAGCCTACCTGGACCTCGCAAAAGCCTTCGATACAATACCCCACTCGGGCATTATAGATAAGCTCACCAGCTTAAATATAAACCCCTATGTCACTAGATGGATTTCAAATTGGCTCAAGGACAGAACCCACATGGTTAGAATTGCTGGAGCCATGTCAGACTCCAAACCAGTTACAAGTGGTGTCCCACAAGGCTCAGTCCTGGGACCTCTCTTGCTCGATATATATTTCTCAGAGGTACAGGCCAACACGGAAGGACTGTGGCTGACCAAGTTTGCAGATGACTGCAAACTGGGTGCCATAATCGACTCTCCAGCCGACACAAGCATCCTCCAAAAGGGCCTCATAGAAACAGACAACTGGTGCCAGAGCCATGGCCTCAAGCTAAATGCCAAAAAGTGTATAGTCATCCCTTTGGCAAAACAAAGTGCCCACAAATTACCACATAGGTGGTAATCCATTAAGTACAGAAGAAGTAATTAGGGACCTGGGGACCCAAGTTGATAGCAATCTCTCATTTGACAACCACGTGGCCAAAGTGGTTAGAAAAACATTTTATATAGCCCACCTAATCATGAAGGGATTCACATCTAGATCAGGGGACGTCATCGTGCCTCTTTACTCATCCCCATCAGGCCCATAATTGAGTACAATGCCCCTTTTGGGATGTACCTTACCAGACACCTGCAGCAACTGGAAAGACCCCAAAAGTACCTCACCAAGAGGATCAAAGGGCTCAAACAGATGCCATATGCTGCCCGGTTAAAGAAACTCCAGCTCTACTCAGTGGCATACCGCCTGTTCAGAGGCGATCTGTGCCTGACGTATAAAGCCATGTCCAACCCGGAATTAATAGACATGCTGCACCTCAGAAAATCCAAATCCCATCGAGCTACGCGCTCAAGAGACTTAAACCTCAGCACTGAAATAAATAGGACATGCTGGAGGGACAGATTCATAACCCAGAGGCTCCCTTCACTCTGGAATAAAATCCCAGTCCAGGTTAGGCAGAGTCCCTCAATGACTCTCTTCAAGAGGAATCTTGATGAGTGGATGGGAGATCGTAGGTTTACCCCGGGTATCACTTCTGTGTCACTTTTAGACAGAGGCACAGTATACTAACTTCGAAAAAGGGCATAGCAAAATAAATTTAAAATGGGTGGTGAAAGCCAAACACATTCTGGCTAGGCTTATAAATGCCCTAGGGCAGATAGCCTAGTATGAACCTATGAACCTATCATCTGCAAAATAAATCATATGCAATCTGCAAAAACAGTTTATTTAGAATGCAGAGCAAAATTAAAAGATGTTAAAACAGGGCTCAAAGAATCTAGTACTACAACAAATGAGACTTAATACAAGCAGGAATACAAAAGTGTCTGACATCCATTGGTACACTTTCTAAAAATTTTTCCAAACTGTATTAAAAGTGGGAAAACATATGTCAAGTGCTTTTAAAGGGGCTAAGGCAGATATAGAATCATATGCACAGAAACAAGCAATAATGTAAATAAAAAAAGTAATCAAATATACCCTACCCCTGTTGTATTACACAGTCCTTTGACTATTACTGACCAAGTAGTTAGGAAGGTTAATTGTTCAAAACTGTTCATGGCACAATCATAATTCACCTTTTCAGAATATGGTGGCATTTAAATCATGGATTATAAAAATGGGCATTAGTAGGAGAAGAATTAGGGAAAGGGTGAGTAAGCAGAAGAAAAGGCCAAGAAATTGGGAAAACAAATAATATAAAGCAGCCGTACTGTAGTACATTGAACATACAACAGAAGAACACTGAAAGTGATAGAACCCATTTTATTTTGTGGCTAAGCTATAGTTGCAGTATGATTGGCAATAACATTGAATGCTCTTGCCATAGCCCCAGTACAGCTATCACCATCTGGAATCTGCATATGCTCAGCACACTTGGCAGGTTCCTAATATCATACCCCATCATCCCCCTCTGGGTCTATATTAAAATCTCAAAGTCTGACAATAGCGAATATGATATTGTTGACACGAGAATACCGAAAGCGAGCTACATCGAACTTTTAAACGGAAAATCTCTGTAGGGGGCTATTTCCGTTTACTTCAATGTAGTGCATTCTCGGAGTTGGTATATTTAAGTAGGGGGTTGTGGGGGGTGCAGAGGTGCTTGCCCCCCCCCCGCCTACATGCTATTTATTTATTTATTTATTTTTTTAATTTAGTATTTTTTTTTTTTTTGGTTTCGATGGTTTAAGACTTTGATCACTGAAGTTTGATCTTTAGTGATTCAAAGTTTTAAACCATGCACACCTGGCCAGTCTCATCTAAAAGATGCTGGGGGATGTATGGCGCAAGCAGGTCTGAAACATAGTATGTATGTATGTAGCATACATACATATATGCATACATGTTAAGTATATATGCATGCAATATATGGGATCATACAGGCATTGCACTATTTCTTAAGAGACTTTGTTAATATTTGAGAATTACAAAACATTATTATGTGTCAGATGCCTACATGTAGCACCTATACTCTAAGCCTTAGAACAAGTCAGTGCGATCATGGCTACCTAGACATAATTAACCTGTGCACTATTCACTATTATTCCCTGCCTTCATACAGCATATTATGCACATATTGTAGGAACAGCAGTAGTGAACAACAATTCCCATGATATGATACACAGTGAACACAAAGTAGCACTGTAGCTTAACACTAAATGCAGGGAGCACAATAAATTTGTGTTGTACGCGTGTTTCACATCAAGACATCATCAATATACATCTGTCTCTGAATACCCAACACATGGCTTGTGTTACAGTTTTTACCCGTCTTATAGTTGACATTCTGGGATCAATATCTATCATTTAAAGGTACACTGCCTATGAAATAATTAGGGATAGGAGTTTTACAGCTCCTTGGAACCTACCTTTGAATTTAAAGGTCTCTGATAACTTTTTTCGGCTCCGTAACCTGCTCTGTTCGTCCTTGCTACGCATGAGCTCACACTGCTCCCTTATCTACCCTTAAATCCCAGCCATCCCCAACACTCCTACACTTATAGATAAAAGACAAACACAGCCCCAATCCTATAAGCCATTCATATCATACAAACCATCTAATCACCAGTTCCAACCACCACTACTCTTAATTTTCCTATAACATAGTAATTAATTAATACCGCCCCTAAAAAGCTTCTCCTTCTATTTAACTTGTGCCTTCTATACCTTACCTACTCAGTACTTTACTCTACACCTAGTATAGCTAAAATATTGCTCACACACACTTCTGCTCAGTATATTCACTACAACCTATCTAATTACCTCCTACCATAATCTACAAGTCACATACAGTTTCTCTCCTGCAAAACCAATCAACATTCCAACAAACAGTATCTCCCCTGACATCGTAATATTACTACACCTATATAATAATCCCTACAGAGAGCTCTTTTTACTTATACATACAGACCGATTGTCCCACATCTACTATGCAAATATGCTAAACTGATATAAAAACTCTCACTTATTTCTCTTCAGATTATCTCTACTTAATCTAGGCAGGGACATACACCCAAATCCAGGCCCTGAACTCCAACAACAGGCTTCCCATCTACATGAAAATTCTGTCCTTCAGAACCTCTTCAATCACCCACAAAACAGTTCTGATCTCCTAATCATAAATATGAATCTAAGAAGCATTCTTAACAAAATCCATGATTTTCAGGCTACCCTCTTCCTATACTCCCCAGATATTGCAGTATTAACCGAGACCTGGTTAAAATACCATATTAAAGACAGCAAAATCCTAACCCAGGGGTACAATATCCATAGACTTGATATGGTTTATAAATGTGGCGGCATAGCCATTATCTACGAGGATACACTTACCCTGGAACATATAGAAAGCAACCCCCTGATCATACAGATTCAGAAATATTAATCTCCCGTCTCTAGCTAAACATTAAGGAAAGCATTATCATTATAGCAGCTTATATCTCCTCCTGGTAACAATACCTCCATAATCAAAAACCTTCTTTGTTGGGCTGCCTCCACATTTAACCAAGAAACGATTATCCTACGAGATTTTAGCCTAGACTGGTTCACCTGCACCTCTGATAATCCAACCAACTTCATTAATCTCTTCAGTTTCTCTCAAGTAATCTCTCCAACCAGAATTGACAAGCACAGTAACAAACATTCCATCCTGGACTGGACTCTTACTAACAGGCCCTCCCTATGTCACCACTCTGGCTGCCTCCCAGATACTCTTATGGACATATATCCACCTATCTTCTCCGGAGCAGAATATGCCCTACTAAAAACCTCACATATAAGTATATCCAAGGTAAAATAAATTTCTCTGTGGAAATCCTTAACTTCCTGCTAAAACATTGCAACTAGACCACTCAAAACATCCTCAGTTAAATAATGCAGTCCAGTACTGTAATAATAAATTCCTCAGTACACTTTATAGCCTGGCAACTCTTAGAAGAATTTGTGTAAAATAAAAACCAATAATATGGCTATAAAAAAAAGATATTAAACTACTTATGAAACAGAGAGATAGAGCCTGGTTGCAATATCAAATAACCAAAGACCAAACTCCACTTCTAAAATATCGCCAGTTAAGAAATTTAGCGAAAAATCAAATAAAAATGACAAAAAATCATACTGTACAATAATCTAACAAACAAATCAAAACAACCCACAAAAATTCTGGGGTGCCATAAAACAAGTTTTATACTCAGGACAATGCACTTCCCCAACCCCTACATCCCCAAATACCAACAAGACCATATCTACCCAATTTAACTAACATTTCGTAAGTTCAATTCTGTTCCTAGTAAATAGCAACAACAATACCCCACCAATTGTTCCCACTAGTTTTACTTCTCAACTCAAGTCTTTCACTATTAGAGCAATCCAAACTAGCTCCATAAATAAACTCCTACACAAACTAAAACCTGCATCACTTGCCGCAGACCTACTTCACAGTGAATTTCTTAAGCTGGCAGCAGACCGCATCTCATATCCAGTCTCCATACTAATCAATCATTCTATCTCTAAACAATATTTTCCCAAACTTTGGAAGATCTCTCATATCATCCCCTTGCATTAAGGTGGCTCATCTATAGAATTCTCAAACTATAGGCTAATTGGAATAATCTCCCCCTAGCCAAAATTCTCAAATAATGCATGCATTCACAACTCCTGCCTTATCTATTAAACAACAGCTTTTTCTCCAACTCCCTGCATGGTTTTAGACCAAAAGACAGTATAACAACCACTCTTATAAGCTTTACAGACACAATCAACCAGCTTAGAAACAATGGCCAATTTACATCATCTATATTGCTTGACATGTCTAAGGCTTTCAATACAGTATCCCATCAAAAACTTCTCAACGAACCAGCCAACTTAAACCTCTCCCATTCAGCCATTTTATGGTTTCTCAACCTGATCCTGATCAGGATCTGAAGAAGGCATATTGCCAAAAGTGCTTGTCCTGGTTCTGTAAGAATAAGTTTGTTTTATCAATTAAAGTTCTACGTCTATTTTACTGTGGTGGAACGTTCCTTGTGTTTTTTACATACGCCTCCCTAAAATATGACACAGAGCCCTATCCATCAAAAAGGTCCACATCAAACTTGTGTCACTGTACAGAGCCAATCTATTACTCACTCATACCTCCAGACAGTCTGTAGCCAGGATACATCTACTATCCATGCTGCTGTACACCTCTCCCATTTTTACAAACCTTAGAAAATCAGACCTAAACAAATTATTAACGTGCTACTATAAAATAGCCAGATTTGCGACTAGCCACCCTAATAGATCACACCACTGCTCAGATCTCCACCACATAAAGTGGATTGAATTACCAAATCTTCTATCTCTCAATGGATCAAATTACCAAATCTTCTATCTCTCAATCAACTTACAATTGCCCACACCATTATTCACCAACCAGACAACTGCCCTGCCCTCAAAAACCTAGTTCAACCTTACTCTAATAGTAGATCCCTGCGGTTATTCAACAAACTTCCACTAAAGATCACTAAAGCCAACAATAGTTTTGGGGATTCCCTGTTCTCTGACCAAATATCAAAGACCTAGAACTCCATTCCCCATCAAATACTTAACACTGCTAACTCTTCCAAATTCAAACTGCTCCTCAAGGAACACCTAACCAAGAAATGGCTCTCCTCTCCTCCTTTTTCGTTCCTCTGTATAGCACCACACTCACCTAGCTTTTAAGTTTTTACTTTTAGTATAACCCAAACCTGATCTCTCTCTTTATTGCCTTACTATATACATCATCATCATCATCTATATATACATATTTACATAAAACCTCAAAGGCTAATAATTTATGTAGTACAGATGTCTGAATTGTGACTTTATTCATGTCAATCAAATTACTATGTTGTCTCTAAGTCTATTCTTACTTTCAGCATATATGTTAACTTTTTTACTTGTACCTTATATATTTTTCTCTATTTTTGATATTGTACAACAAACATTAAGCATAAGAGAGCTTATAACAGTGACCTGTGATGTGTTATCTTTCTACGTGTGATTTTAAAAAATTGACAACTGAAGTACATGTCATTATTGAAAACAGTGAACAGGAGTGGGCCACAGATAGAGCCATGAAGCACTCCAAACTGACATGGTAAAGGAAGATGGAGGACATCAGTGTACCCCACAGAAAGTGTCAGATGAGATAAGTAGCCATTAAAACTGGAAATAGACTACTGGTGCAGTCTACACCTGGTGATATGTATATAAGAGTAATAATTATTTACCGTACTGAATGCTTTTGAAAATTCTGAGAAAGGTGTATTGAAGATTAACTAGCATTTAGTTTTTTTCTGATGTTCAATGAATAAAAATAGAGCTGATTATGTACTGTGACTAATGCAGAAGCCATGGTGGGAAGCGGAAAGCATGTTTTGTTTCATTAGTTATTTGGTGAGTTGGAGATGGACACATTTTTAAGAATTTTAGAAACTGGAGAGGGAATGCAAAATAAGAACAGAATGCATCCTAAGAACATGTAAACTCCTGTTTATGACATGGATTCACTATGTCTTGCCTCTAGATTTGTGGATGTACATTGATCATTTTATAGATTGGGTAGGTAACTGTATCTCCTAATAGCTGCAGATATTCTGAGAAAAGGTTATCAGCAGAAAGAGAAACCTGGTTTAATTATATTTTAGTGATTTCCTATCATATCCGCAACAAAACAGCTAAAAGATCCAGAAGAAAAGGTACCCCAAATGGACCATTCTCTCACCAAGTAACAGTGAATGTTTCATATCATGCCATATGTTGTAGATTGCTGTGACTGGTTAAAGTATTAATGGACTGTTGGTAGGTTGGTTGGCCAAAGTTTTGTGTGTTTTTTGGTCACTTAGAGATGGTATGATTAATTCTGAAAACTCACTGTTACTTGCTGGTGAGGAAATTACCCATTTTAGAGTACCTTTTCTTCTGGATCTTTTTTCAGTTTTGGTTGTAGATACGACGAATTGGGTTAGTACAGAGATGGATTTTTGGCTCATTATAAGAATTATCGTATCTGTCCAGTCAAAATTAAATTGCCTAATGCACACTTTATAAAGAAAACTCAAGCACAATCATCTCTGACAAGCACACATAAAGAGTTTACATCAGCATAACAAGGAAGAAAGAACTTAGAAACATTGCTCTTATATTTAAATTGGTAACTTCATCTGTCTTTTTTTAGTTTGAACTATTATAAATAGAATTAAGGCTTCTATCAAATGCACCCCCTTTATATCTGGATGCCATAACTAATATTGATAAGTTACAATCAGCTCAAAGGCAATATACTAAGTAATTCTTCATGTGAAATAGCTGGCATAATAAAGTAAGTTAAAACCTCTGAATACTTACAGTCTAACTCATCTCTTGCTAACAGATTAATTTTGTCTATCCTGTAAAGCTTTAACAACTGGTGACCTTACAGAGTTTACATTTCCATGTTACTGCTCAGAATAAATAAACTTTGGCAGTCATAACCTCAGCTTGGAATGAAATAATTCAGTGATAAAGGACAGAATACTTATGCAGTCCATACTACTTCTGTGAGATAGATTAGCTAAGAATATCATGCTATCTCATCCTAGCCCTGGTTCATTAGTTAATCTTGGCTCCTCAGCATAACATTACAAATTTGTCAGACTCTTCCACCTCAGGCAGAATTAGGTAGCTGATCAAGCTAGATGTCTGCTGATACCACAATTTTAGACAAGGAACCATTAATCAGGCTAACCAATGTGAGAATTAACAAATCACATGATGTTGTAATGGCTGACAATGTACTATCTTCAGAAGCTGCAATTGATTCTTTCCCCTGGGAAAACATGCATTTCTTGCACTCATGACCCCACAATGGACAAAAAGGTTAGGAAAAGAAGTAAAAAATATTAATAATACTGCTTCTGCTAATGGGTTCATAGGCAAATACTAGGCTATTAGTCTGCAGACTATTACAAGGCTAGCCAATAATCAGGGGTTAGAATCAAACACTGTACCTTGTATTGGCAAGTTAAAGACCTTAACCAGTATGACAACTCCTCTGCCATGGGATATTTATTGTACAAAATAAAGAAATACAAAAGATGTACATTTGGGAGAAAGTTCGAAAAATACAAATGCTATACATTCAGCTGCATCTAATTTATCTGTTCTTAAATAAGTGTTAAGCATGATTGATTTATGCTTATACCTGAAAAATAGAAGTTTAAGTGGCCTAAACAACAACCATATTACTGTGAGAGCTCTAGCTGGTTTAAAACTATTAGATGTAAAATACATGATAACAAAACCAACTCATTAAAAGACATGTTACAATCTGATCTTTGTCCATGCAAGAACCAATGAGCTAAGCTCAACATCACTTTACTGTATGAAATGGCATTCTGTAAATATCATAAGCACTTGAAGAAGTTTCTGTTAGTCTTATACTAAGTGAAATAATACCATCCACAGACTGGGATGACTATTTATTTACCAAAGCCCTTAAGGTCTCTCTGAGGCATTCATTTTTGTTTACTTTGAAATTTGTAGTGCTAATGTGTTCCAAGATACCACAGTTGCTACTGCTGTGTAGATATGTTTAGTAACTATGACAATTAATTCAACAAACTTGTTGCCAAGACTTTGGACATTGCAATAAAAATAGTTAAAAGGTGTACCAGGTCTTTCATATGTTGGGTTGCTAGAAGTTGACATATTAAGATTGCCAAAAAGGCTTTCAGATGTTACTTACTTTTTTATACTGTGCAAAGTTGTCCTAACCAAATACTGAAAATATGGTTGTGGTTACATCATCTGTTTAAATAATAACTTACCATTGAAATACATTATACTAATGGGCAACTTCAATTGTCCTTCTATTTCTTGGGCAAATCTTTTTACAAAAACTACTAATGAAAGAAAATTTGTCAATATCATATCATAATGGGGACTGACTCAACTTGTTACTGAAGGGTCCAGAGGGGCACATATTCTTGATCTGGTTCAGATGATAACACTGGGATTATTGACAACTTAATATTTGGGGCACCCCTTGGACTTTCAGATCACAGCTCACTGAAGTTTCTGTTAAAAAACAGACTCCAGCACTAAGAGTTCATAAAACACAATTAACAAATTATAAATTATAGGACTGTAATAGAATCAGCACACTTAACAGACTGGCACTCATGTTTGTTGAATCACAAAGAAAGATTTTGCTATAACAGTTTGCATGATTTACTTCTTAACAGCTTTGAATCCACAGTTACTTATAAACATAGTTTTCATAAAAATACATATTATTGCTGGTTGAAATTGGATCTTTTTAAACTGTGTAAAAAAAAAAAAAAAAAAAAAAAAATATATATATATATATATATATATATATAGATATATAGATATATATATATATATGGTTTACAAGCACCCAACAATAGCAACCAAGAATGAAAACTGCACAGTTTTCCACATTATACAATGTACTGACAAAAAATGCAATTGCATCTTGCAACAGACATCAGTAGACCCATCAAAAGGAAAATGAGAACAGAGAAAGGTTTTGAAGATAAACTTGTAGTGGACACTAACAATAAGAAGATATATCATAACTATAATACAGTATCAACAATTCTTATCAGCCAGTACATTTTATATAATATGATGGCAGTACCCTACATGATCCTCTGAACACAGTGTACATAATCAACCATCACTAAGCAATACTGTTCACTGTTAGATCTAATTCTGACAGATTATCAGTTAACATTCTAATTTCTGACAGCTCAACGTACCCTACATCTCAGGGGATGGCAGAAAAAGATTTAGTAAAATAAATAACAGCTTCCTTGGATCCTGATTTGTTCCCCTCCATATAGTCACTAACAATTAAAAATCACTTACTACCAGTATTACATTTAATATTAACAAGCTATTATAAACAGCCACTGTTTTCAGCTTGTGGAAAACATCTGCTACAACACCAGTATATAAAAAATGTAATAACATTGAAGTTAACAGCTGTAGTTCTACTAGCCTCACTTCTGCTCGCGACAAACGCTTCGAAAGATGCATTACTGAAATACCGAGGAACAGCAACAAAGATATCACGGTTTTGGTCTTAGATAAACGTGCTTTGCAAAGGGTAGATCTGTGTTGACAAGTTTACTAAGTTTTTATGATCAGATTACTAAGGCCCTGAATGTAGGACTTTCATGTGAAATAATTTTCTTAGACTTAACCAAGCGCTTTGATTTCTTTCCTCAGCATGTAATCTACCAAAGCCTTATCAAGGTTAAGGTCAATATAGTCCTGGTAAGATGGAGTATGTTATTGTGAACCAACAGATCCTGATGTGTAAAAATAGGGAATTAGCTCTGACTCACTTCCCATCTATGTCAGAGATCTGCAAGGTTCAATTCTTATACTAATGTTATTTAATATTAGCTCTGACTCTCTTCCCATGTATGTCGGAGATCTGCAAGGTTCAATTCTTATACCAATGTTATTTAATATTAGCTCTGACTCTCTTCCCATGTATGTCGGAGATCTGCAAGGTTCAATTCTTATACCAATGTTATTTAATATTAGCTCTGACTCTCTTCCCATGTATGTCGGAGATCTGCAAGGTTCAATTCTTATACCAATGTTATTTAATATTAGCTCTGACTCTCTTCCCATCTATGTCGGAGATCTGCAAGGTTCAATTCTTATACCAATGTTATTTAATATTAGCTCTGACTCCCTTCCCATGTATGTCGGAGATCTGCAAGGTTCAATTCTTATACCAATGTTATTTAATATTAGCTCTGACTCTCTTCCCATGTATGTCGGAGAACGGCAAGGTTCAATTCTTATACCAATGTTATTTAATATTAGCTCTGACTCTCTTCCCATCTATGTCGGAGATCTGCAAGGTTCAATTCTTATACCAATTTTATTTAATATTAGCTCTGACTCTCTTCCCATCTATGTTGGAGATCTGCAAGGTGCAATTCTTATACCAATGTTATTTAATATTAGGTCTGATTCTCTTCCCATGTACGTCAGAGATCTGCAAGGTTCAATTCTTATACCAATGTTATTTAATATTAGCTCTGACTCTCTTCCCATGTATGTCGGAGATCTGCAAGGTTCAATTCTTATACCAATGTTATTTAATATTAGCTCTGACTCTCTTCCCAGGTATGTCGGAGATCTGCCAGGTTCGATTCTTATACCAATGTTATTTAATATTAGCTCTGACTCTCTTCCCATGTATGTCAGAGATCTGCAAGGTTCAATTCTTATACCAATGTTATTTAATATTAGCTCTGACTCTCTTCCCATGTATGTCAGAGATCTGCAAGGTTCAATTCTTATAAGAATGTTATTTAATATTAGCTCTGACTCTCTTCCCATGTATGTCAGAGATTTGCAAGGTTCAATTCCTATACCAATGTTATTTAATATTAGCTTTAACTCTCTTCCCATGTATGTCGGAGATCTGCTAGGTTCAATTCTTATACCAATGTTATTTAATATTAGCTCTGACTCTCTTCCCATGTATGTCGGAGATCTACAAGGTTCAATTCTTATACCAATGTTATTTAATATTAGCTCTGACTCTCTTCCTATGTATGTCGGAGATCTGCAAGGTTCAATTCTTATACCAATATTATTTAATATTAGCTCTGACTCTCTTCCCATGTATGTCGGAGAACGGCAAGGAGCAATTCTTATACCAATGTTATTTAATATTAGCTCTGACTCTCTTCCCATGTATGTCAGAGATCTGCAAGGTTCAATTCTTATACCAATGTTATTTAATATTAGCTCTGACTCTCTTCCCATCTATGTCGGAGATCTGCAAGGTTCAATTCTTATACCAAGGTTATTTAATATTAGCTCTGACTCTCTTCCCATGTATGTCAGAGATCTGCAAGGTTCAATTCTTATACCAATGTTATTTAATATTAGCTCTGACTCTCTTCCCATGTATGTCGGAGATCTGCAAGGTGCAATTCTTATACCAATGTCATTTAATATTAGCTCTGACTCTCTTCCCATGTATGTCGGAGATCTGCAAGGTTCAATTCTTATACCAAGGTTATTTAATATTAGCTCTGACTCTCTTCACATGTATGTCGGAGATCTGCAAAGTTCAATTCTTATACAAATGTTATTTAATATTAGCTCTGACTCTCTTCCCATGTATGTCGGAGATCTGCAAGGTTCAATTCTTATACCAATGTTATTTAATATTAGCTCTGACTCTCTTCCCAGGTATGTCGGAGATCTGCCAGGTTCAATTCTTATACCAATGTTATTTAATATTAGTTCTGACTCTCTTCCCATGTATGTTGGAGAACTGCAAGGTTCAATTCTTATACCAATGTTATTTAATATTAGCTCTGACTCTATTCCCATGTATGTCGGATATCTGCAAGGTTCAATTCTTATACCAATGTTATTTAATATTAGCTCTGACTCTCTTCCCATGTATGTCAGAGATCTTCAAGGTTCAATTCTTATACCAATGTTATTTAATATTAGCTCTGACTCTCTTCCCATCTATGTCGGAGATCTGCAAGGTTCAATTCTTATACCAATGTTATTTAATATTAGCTCTGACTCTCTTCCCATGTATGTCGGAGATCTGCAAGGTTCAATTCTTATACCAATGTTATTTAATATTAGCTCTGACTCTCTTCCCATGTATGTTGGAGATCTGCAAGGTTCAATTCTTATACCAATGTTATTTAATATTAGCTCTGACTCTCTTCCCATGTATGTCGGAGATCTGCAAGGAGCAATTCTTATACCAATGTTATTTAATATTAGCTCTGACTCTCTTCCCATGTATGTCGGAGATCTGCAAGGTTCAATTCTTATACCAATGTTATTTAATATTAGCTCTGACTCTCTTCCCATGTATGTCAGAGATCTGCAAGGTTCAATTCTTATACCAATGTTATTTAATATTAGCTCTGACTCTCTTCCCATGTATGTCGGAGATCTGCAAGGTGCAATTCTTATACCAATGTCATTTAATATTAGCTCTGACTCTCTTCCCATGTATGTCGGAGATCTGCAAGGTTCAATTCTTATACCAAGGTTATTTAATATTAGCTCTGACTCTCTTCACATGTATGTCGGAGATCTGCAAGGTTCAATTCTTATACCAATGTTATTTAATATTAGCTCTGACTCTCTTCCCATCTATGTCGGAGATCTGCAAGGTTCAATTCTTATACCAATGTTATTTAATATTAGCTCTGACTCTCTTCCCATCTATGTTGGAGATCTGCAAGCTGCAATTCTTATACCAATGTTATTTAATATTAGCTCTGACTCTCTTCCCATGTATGTCGGAGATCTGCAAGGTTCAATTCTTATACCAATGTTATTTAATATTAGCTCTGACTCTCTTCCCAGGTATGTCGGAGATCTGCCAGGTTCAATTCTTATACCAATGTTATTTAATATTAGTTCTGACTCTCTTCCCATGTATGTTGGAGAACTGCAAGGTTCAATTCTTATACCAATGTTATTTAATATTAGCTCTGACTCTCTTCCCATGTATGTTGGAGATCTGCAAGGTTCAATTCTTATACCAATGTTATTTAACATTAGCTCTGACTCTCTTCCCATCTATGTTGGAGATCTGCAAGGTTCAATTCTTATACAAATGTTATTTAATATTAGCTCTGACTCTCTTCCCATCTAAGTCGGAGATCTGCAAGGTTCAATTCCTATACCAATGTTATTTAATATTAGCTCTGACTCTCTTCCCATGTATGTCAGAGAACTGCAAGGTTCACTTCTTATACCAATGTTATTTAATATTAGCTCTGACTCTCTTCCCATGTATATCAGAGATCTGCAAGGTTCAATTCTTATACCAATGTTATTTAATATTAGCTCTGACTCTCTTCCCATGTATGTTGGAGATTTGCAAGGTTCAATTCTTATACCAATGTTATTTAATATTAGCTCTGACTCTCTTCCTATCTATGTTGCAGATCTGCTAGGTTCATTTCTTATACCAATGTTATTTAATATTAGCTCTGACTCTCTTCCCATGTATGTTGGAGATTTGCAAGGTTCAATTCTTATACCAATGTTATTTAATATTAGCTCTGACTCTCTTCCCATGTATGTCAGAGAACTGCAAGGTTCACTTCTTATACCAATGTTATTTAATATTAGCTCTGACTCTCTTCCCATGTATATCAGAGATCTGCAAGGTTCAATTCTTATACCAATGTTATTTAATATTAGCTCTGACTCTCTTCCCATGTATGTTGGAGATTTGCAAGGTTCAATTCTTATACCAATGTTATTTAATATTAGCTCTGACTCTCTTCCCATGTATGTTGGAGATCTGCAAGGTTCAATTCTTATACCAATGTTATTTAATATTAGCTCTGACTCTCTTCCCATGTATGTCGGAGATCTGCAAGGTTCAATTCTTATACCAATGTTATTTAATATTAGCTCTGACTCTCTTCCTATGTATGTTGGAGATCTGCTAGGCTCAATTCTTATACCAATGTTATTTAATATTAGCTCTGACTTTCTTCCTATGTATGTTGGAGATTTGCAAGGTTCAATTCTTATACCAATGTTATTTAATATTAGCTCTGACTCTCTTCCCATCTATGTCAGAGATCTGCAAGGTTCAATTCTTATACCAATGTTATTTAATATTAGCTCTGACTCTCTTCCCATCTATGTCGGAGATCTGCAAGGTTCAATTCTTATACCAATGTTATTTAATATTAGCTCTGACTCTCTTCCCATGTATGTCAGAGATCTGCAAGGTTCAATTCTTATACCAATGTTATTTAATATTAGTTCTGATTCTCTTCCCATGTATGTCAGAGATCTGCAAGGTTCAGTTCTTATACCAATGTTATTTAATATTAGCTCTGACTCTCTTCCCATGTATGTCGGAGATCTGCAAGGTGCAATTCTTATACCAATTTTATTTAATATTAGCTCTGACTCTCTTCCCATGTATGTCGGAGATCTGCAAGGTTCAATTCTTATACCAATGTTATTTAATATTAGCTCTGACTCTCTTCCCATGTATGTCGGAGAACTGCAAGGTTCAATTCTTATACCAATGTTATTTAATATTAGCTCTGACTCTCTTCCCATGTATGTCGGAGATCTGCAAGGTTCAATTCTTATACCAATGTTATTTAATATTAGCTCTGACTCTCTCCCCATGTATGTCAGAGATCTGCAAGGTTCAATTCTTATACCAATGTTATTTAATATTAGCTCTGACTCTCTTCCCATGTATGTCAGAGATCTGCAAGGTTCAATTCTTATACCAATGTTATTTAATATTAGCTCTGACTCTCTTCCCATGTATGTCGGAGATCTGCAAGGTGCAATTCTTATACCAATGTTATTTAATATTAGCTCTGACTCTCTTCCCATGTATGTCAGAGATCTGCAAGGTTCAATTCTTATACCAATGTTATTTAATATTAGCTCTGACTCTCTTCCCATGTATGTCGGAGATCTGCAAGGTGCAATTCTTATACCAATGTCATTTAATATTAGCTCTGACTCTCTTCCCATGTATGTCGGAGATCTGCAAGGTTCAATTCTTATACCAAGGTTATTTAATATTAGCTCTGACTCTCTTCACATGTATGTCGGAGATCTGCAAGGTTCAATTCTTATACCAATGTCATTTAATATTAGCTCTGACTCTCTTCCCATCTATGTTGGAGATCTGCAAGGTGCAATTCTTATATCAATGTTATTTAATATTAGCTCTGATTCTCTTCCCATGTATGTCAGAGATCTGCAAGGTTCAATTCTTATACCAATGTTATTTAATATTAGCACTGACTCTCTTCCCATGTATGTCGGAGATCTGCAAGGTTCAATTCTTATACCAATGTTATTTAATATTAGCTCTGACTCTCTTCCCAGGTATGTCGGAGATTTGCCAGGTTCAATTCTTATACCAATGTTATTTAATATTAGCTCTGACTCTCTTCCCATGTATGTCGGAGATCTGCAAGGTTCAATTCTTATACCAATGTTATTTAATATTAGCTCTGACTCTCTTCCCATGTATGTCAGAGATCTGCAAGGTTCAATTCCTATACCAATGTTATTTAATATTCGCTTTAACTCTCTTCCCATGTATGTCGGAGATCTGCAAGGTTCAATTCTTATACCAATGTTATTTAATATTAGCTCTGACTCTATTCCCATGTATGTCGGATATCTGCAAGGTTCAATTCTTATACCAATGTTATTTAATATTAGCTCTGACTCTCTTCCCATCTATGTCGGAGATCTGCAAGGTTCAATTCTTATACCAATGTTATTTAATATTAGCGATGACTCTCTTCCCATGTATGTCGGAGATCTGCAAGGTTCAATTCTTATACCAATGTTATTTAATATTAGCTCTGACTCTCTTCCCATGTATGTCCGAGATCTGCAAGGTTCAATTCTTATACCAATGTTATTTAATATTAGCTCTGACTCTCTTCCCATGTATGTCGGAGATCTGCAAGGTTCAATTCTTATACTAATGTTATTTAATATTAGCTCTGACTCTCTTCCCATGTATGTCGGAGATCTGCAAGGAGCAATTCTTATACCAATGTTGTTTAATATTAGCTCTGACTCTCTTCCCAGGTATGTCGGAGATCTGCAAGGTTCAATTCTTATACCAATGTTATTTAATATTAGCTCTGACTCTCTTCCCATGTATGTCAGAGATCTGCAAGGTTCAATTCTTATACCAATGTTATTTAATATTAGCTCTGACTCTCTTCCCATGTATGTCGGAGATCTGCAAGGTTCAATTCTTATACCAATGTCATTTAATATTAGCTCTGACTCTCTTCCCATGTATGTCGGAGATCTGCAAGGTTGAATTCTTATACCAACGTTATTTAATATTAGCTCTGACTCTCTTCACATGTATGTCGGAGATCTGCAAGGTTCAATTCTTATACCAATGTTATTTAATATTAGCTCTGACTCTCTTCCCATCTATGTCGGAGATCTGCAAGGTTCAATTCTTATACCAATGTTATTTAATATTAGCTCTGACTCTCTTCCCATCTGTGTTGGAGATCTGCAAGGTGCAATTCTTATACCAATGTTATTTAATATTAGCTCTGACTCTCTTCCCATGTATGTTGGAGATTTGCAAGGTTCACTTCTTATACCAATGTTATTTAATATTAGCTCTGACTCTCTTCCCATGTATGTTGGAGATCTGCAAGTTTCAATTCTTATACCAATGTTATTTAACATTAGCTCTGACTCTCTTCCCATCTATGTCGGAGATCTGCAAGGTTCAATTCTTATACAAATGTTATTTAATATTAGCTCTGACTCTCTTCCCATCTATGTCGGAGATCTGCAAGGTTCAATTCTTATACCAATGTTATTTAATATTAGCTCTGACTCTCTTCCCATGTATGTCAGAGAACTGCAAGGTTCACTTCTTATACCAATGTTATTTAATATTAGCTCTGACTCTCTTCCCATGTATATCAGAGATTTGCAAGGTTCATTTCTTATACCAATGTTATTTAATATTAGCTCTTACTCTCTTCCCATGTATGTTGGAGATTTGCAAGGTTCAATTCTTATACCAATGTTATTTAATATTAGCTCTGACTCTCTTCACATGTATGTCGGAGATCTGCAAGGTTCAATTCTTATACCAATGTTATTTAATATTAGCTCTGACTTTCTTCCCATGTATGTCAGAGAACTGTAAGGTTCACTTCTTATACCAATGTTATTTAATATTAGCTCTGACTCTCTTTGAATGTATATCAGAGATATGCAAGGTTCAATTCTTATACCGATGTTATTTAATATTAGCTCTGACTCTCTTCCCATGTATGTTGGAGATTTGCAAGGTTCAATTCTTATACCAATGTTATTTAATATTAGCTCTGACTCTCTTCCCATCTATGTCGGAGATCTGCAAGGTTCAATTCTTATACCGATGTTATTTAATATTAGCTCTGACTCTCTTCCTATCTATGTTGGAGATCTGCTAGGTTCATTTCTTATACCAATGTTATTTAATATTAGCTCTGACTCTCTTCCCATGTATGTTGGAGATTTGCAAGGTTCAATTCTTATACCAATGTTATTTAATATTAGCTCTGACTCTCTTCCCATGTATGTTGGAGATTTGCAAGGTTCAATTCTTATACCAATGTTATTTAATATTGGCTCTGACTCTCTTCCCATGTATGTCGGAGATCTGCAAGGTTCAATTCTTATACCAATGTTATTTAATATTAACTCTGACTCTCTTCCCGTGTATGTCGGAGATCTGCAAGGTGCAATTCTTATACCAATGTTATTTAATATTAGCTCTGACTCTCTTCCCGTGTATGTCAGAGATCTGCAAGGTTCAATTCTTATACCAATGTTATTTAATATTAGCTCTGACTCTCTTCTCATGTATGTTGGAGATCTGCAAGTTTCAATTCTCATACCAATGTTATTTAATATTAGCTCTGACTCTCTTCCCATGTATGTTGGAGATCTGCAAGGTTCAATTCTTATACCAATGTTATTTAATATTAGCTCTGACTCTCTTCCCATGTATGTTGGAGATTTGCAAGGTTCAATTCTTATACCAATGTTATTTAATATTAGCTCTGACTCTCTTACCATGTATGTTGGAGATTTGCAAGGTTCAATTCTTATACCAATGTTATTTAATATTAGCTCTGACTCTCTTCCCATGTATGTCGGAGATCTGCAAGGTTCAATTCTTATACCAATGTTATTTAATATTAGCTCTGACTCTCTTCCCATGTATGTTGGAGACTTGCAAGGTTCAATTCTTATACCAATGTTATTTAATATTAGCTCTGACTCTCTTCCTTTCTATGTTGGAGATCTGCTAGGTTCATTTCTTATACCAATGTTATTTAATATTAGCTCTGACTCTCTTCCCATGTATGTTGGAGATTTGCATGGTTCAATTCTTATACCAATGTTATTTAATATTAGCTTTGACTCTCTTCCCATGTATGTTGGAGATTTGCAAGGTTCAATTCTTATACCAATGTTATTTAACATTAGCTCTGACTCTCTTCCCATGTATGTCGGAGATCTGCAAGGTTCAATTCTTATACCAATGTTATTTAATATTAGCTCTGACTCTCTTCCCATGTATGTCGGAGATCTGCAAGGTTCAATTCTTATACCAATGTTATTTAATATTAGCTCTGACTCTCTTCCCATGTATGTCGGAGATCTGCAAGGTTCAATTCTTATACCAATGTTATTTAATATTAGCTCTGACTCTCTTCCCATGTATGTCAGAGATCTGCAAGGTTCAATTCTTATACCAATGTTATTTAATATTAGCTCTGACTCTCTTCCCATGTATGTCGGAGATCTGCAAGGTGCAATTATTATACCAATGTTATTTAATATTAGCTCTGATTCTCTTCCCATGTATGTCGGAGATCTGCAACGTTCAATTCTTATACCAATGTTATTTAATATTAGCTCTGACTCTCTTCCCATCTATGTCAGAGATCTGCAAGGTTCAATTCTTATACCAATGTTATTTAATATTAGCTCTGACTCTCTTCCCATCTATGTCAGAGATCTGCAAGGTTCAATTCTTATACCAATGTTATTTAATATTAGCTCTGACTCTCTTCCCATCTATGTTGGAGATCTGCAAGGTGCAATTCTTATACCAATGTTATTTAATATTAGCTCTGACTCTCTTCCCATCTATGTTGGAGATCTGCAAGGTTCAATTCTTATACCAATGTTATTTAATATTAGCTCTGACTCTCTTCCCATGTATGTCGGAGATCTGCAAGGTTCAATTCTTATACCAATGTTATTTAATATCAGCTCTGACTCTCTTCCCATGTATGTCAGAGATCTGCAAGGTTCAATTCTTATACCAATGTTATTTAATATTAGCTCTGACTCTCTTCCCATCTATGTCGGAGATCTGCAAGGTTCAATTCTTATACCAATGTTATTTAATATTAGCTCTGACTCTCTTCCCATGTATGTCGGAGATCTGCAAGGAGCAATTCTTATACCAATGTTATTTAACATTAGCTCTGACTCTCTTCCCATGTATGTCAGAGAACTGTAAGTTTCAATTCTTATACCAATGTTATTTAATATTAGCTCTGACTCTCTTCCCATGTATGTCGGAGATCTGCCAGGTTCAATTCTTATACCAATGTTATTTAATATTTTCTCTGATTCTCTTCCCATGTATGTTGGAGATCTGCAAGGTTCAATTCTTATACCAATGTTATTTAATATTAGCTCTGACTCTCTTCCCATGTATGTCGGAGATCTGCAAGGTTCAATTCTTATACCAATGTTATTTAATATTAGCTCTGACTCTCTTCCCATCTATGTCGGAGATCTGCAAGGTTCAATTCTTATACCAATGTTATTTAATATTAGCTCTGACTTTCTTCCCATGTATGTCAGAGAACTGTAAGGTTCACTTCTTATACCAATGTTATTTAATATTAGCTCTGACTCTCTTTGAATGTATATCAGAGATATGCAAGGTTCAATTCTTATACCGATGTTATTTAATATTAGCTCTGACTCTCTTCCCATGTATGTTGGAGATTTGCAAGGTTCAATTCTTATACCAATGTTATTTAATATTAGCTCTGACTCTCTTCCCATCTATGTCGGAGATCTGCAAGGTTCAATTCTTATACCGATGTTATTTAATATTAGCTCTGACTCTCTTCCTATCTATGTTGGAGATCTGCTAGGTTCATTTCTTATACCAATGTTATTTAATATTAGCTCTGACTCTCTTCCCATGTATGTTGGAGGTTTTCAAGGTTCAATTCTTATACCAATGTTATTTAATATTAGCTCCGACTCTCTTCCCATGTATGTTGGAGATTTACAAGGTTCAATTCTTATACCAATGTTATTTAATATTGGCTCTGACTCTCTTCCCATGTATGTCGGAGATCTGCAAGGTTCAATTCTTATACCAATGTTATTTAATATTAACTCTGACTCTCTTCCCGTGTATGTCGGAGATCTGCAAGGTGCAATTCTTATACCAATGTTATTTAATATTAGCTCTGACTCTCTTCCCGTGTATGTCAGAG
Source organism: Protopterus annectens (assembly GCF_019279795.1). Taxonomy (NCBI): domain Eukaryota; kingdom Metazoa; phylum Chordata; order Ceratodontiformes; family Protopteridae; genus Protopterus; species Protopterus annectens. The sequence continues at coordinate 563,447,876 of NC_056727.1, forward strand.
ATCTGCAAGGTTAAATTCTTATACCAATGTTTTTTAATATTAGCTCTGACTCTCTTCTCATGTATGTTGGAGATCTGCAAGTTTCAATTCTCATACCAATGTTATTTAATATTAGCTCTGACTCTCTTCCCATTTATGTTGGAGATCTGCAAGGTTCAATTCTTGTACCAATGTTTTTTAATATTAGCTCTGACTCTCTTCCCATCTATGTCGGAGATCTGCAAGGTTCAGTTCTTATACCAATGTTATTTAATATTAGCTCTGACTCTCTTCCCATCTATGTTGGAGATCAGCAAGGTTCAATTCTTATACCAATGTTATTTAATATTAGCTCTGCCTCTTTTCCCATCTATGTCGGAGATCTGCAAGATTCAGTTCTTATACCAATGTTATTTAATATTAGCTCTGACTCTCTTCCCATGTATGTCGGAGATCTGCAAGGAGCAATTCTTATACCAATGTTATTTAATATTAGCTCTGACTCTCTTCCCATGTATGTCGGAGAACTGTAAGGTTCAATTCTTATACCAATGTTATTTAATATTAGCTCTGACTCTCTTCCCATGTATGTCGGAGATCTGCCAGGTTCAATTCTTATACCAATGTTATTTAATATTAGCTCTGACTCTCTTCCCATGTATGTTGGAGATCTGCAAGGTTCAATTCTTATACCAATGTTATTTAATATTAGCTCTGACTCTCTTCCCATCTATGTCGGAGATCTGCAACGTTCAATTCTTATACCAATGTTATTTAATATTAGCTCTGACTCTCTTCCCATCTATGTCGGAGATCTGCAAGGTTCAATTCTTATACCAATGTTATTTAATATTAGCTCTGACTTTCTTCCCATGTATGTCAGAGAACTGTAAGGTTCACTTCTTATACCAATGTTATTTAATATTAGCTCTGACTCTCTTTGAATGTATATCAGAGATATGCAAGGTTCAATTCTTATACCGATGTTATTTAATATTAGCTCTGACTCTCTTCCCATGTATGTTGGAGATTTGCAAGGTTCAATTCTTATACCAATGTTATTTAATATTAGCTCTGACTCTCTTCCCATCTATGTCGGAGATCTGCAAGGTTCAATTCTTATACCGATGTTATTTAATATTAGCTCTGACTCTCTTCCTATCTATGTTGGAGATCTGCTAGGTTCATTTCTTATACCAATGTTATTTAATATTAGCTCTGACTCTCTTCCCATGTATGTTGGAGATTTGCAAGGTTCAATTCTTATACCAATGTTATTTAATATTAGCTCTGACTCTCTTCCCATGTATGTTGGAGATTTGCAAGGTTCAATTCTTATACCAATGTTATTTAATATTGGCTCTGACTCTCTTCCCATGTATGTCGGAGATCTGCAAGGTTCAATTCTTATACCAATGTTATTTAATATTAACTCTGACTCTCTTCCCGTGTATGTCGGAGATCTGCAAGGTGCAATTCTTATACCAATGTTATTTAATATTAGCTCTGACTCTCTTCCCGTGTATGTCAGAGATCTGCAAGGTTCAATTCTTATACCAATGTTATTTAATATTAGCTCTGACTCTCTTCTCATGTATGTTGGAGATCTGCAAGTTTCAATTCTCATACCAATGTTATTTAATATTAGCTCTGACTCTCTTCCCATGTATGTTGGAGATCTGCAAGGTTCAATTCTTATACCAATGTTATTTAATATTAGCTCTGACTCTCTTCCCATGTATGTTGGAGATTTGCAAGGTTCAATTCTTATACCAATGTTATTTAATATTAGCTCTGACTCTCTTACCATGTATGTTGGAGATTTGCAAGGTTCAATTCTTATACCAATGTTATTTAATATTAGCTCTGACTCTCTTCCCATGTATGTCGGAGATCTGCAAGGTTCAATTCTTATACCAATGTTATTTAATATTAGCTCTGACTCTCTTCCCATGTATGTTGGAGACTTGCAAGGTTCAATTCTTATACCAATGTTATTTAATATTAGCTCTGACTCTCTTCCTATCTATGTTGGAGATCTGCTAGGTTCATTTCTTATACCAATGTTATTTAATATTAGCTCTGACTCTCTTCCCATGTATGTTGGAGATTTGCATGGTTCAATTCTTATACCAATGTTATTTAATATTAGCTTTGACTCTCTTCCCATGTATGTTGGAGATTTGCAAGGTTCAATTCTTATACCAATGTTATTTAACATTAGCTCTGACTCTCTTCCCATGTATGTCGGAGATCTGCAAGGTTCAATTCTTATACCAATGTTATTTAATATTAGCTCTGACTCTCTTCCCATGTATGTCGGAGATCTGCAAGGTTCAATTCTTATACCAATGTTATTTAATATTAGCTCTGACTCTCTTCCCATGTATGTCGGAGATCTGCAAGGTTCAATTCTTATACCAATGTTATTTAATATTAGCTCTGACTCTCTTCCCATGTATGTCAGAGATCTGCAAGGTTCAATTCTTATACCAATGTTATTTAATATTAGCTCTGACTCTCTTCCCATGTATGTCGGAGATCTGCAAGGTGCAATTGTTATACCAATGTTATTTAATATTAGCTCTGATTCTCTTCCCATGTATGTCGGAGATCTGCAACGTTCAATTCTTATACCAATGTTATTTAATATTAGCTCTGACTCTCTTCCCATCTATGTCAGAGATCTGCAAGGTTCAATTCTTATACCAATGTTATTTAATATTAGCTCTGACTCTCTTCCCATCTATGTCAGAGATCTGCAAGGTTCAATTCTTATACCAATGTTATTTAATATTAGCTCTGACTCTCTTCCCATCTATGTTGGAGATCTGCAAGGTGCAATTCTTATACCAATGTTATTTAATATTAGCTCTGACTCTCTTCCCATCTATGTTGGAGATCTGCAAGGTGCAATTCTTATACCAATGTTATTTAATATTAGCTCTGACTCTCTTCCCATGTATGTCGGAGATCTGCAAGGTTCAATTCTTATACCAATGTTATTTAATATCAGCTCTGACTCTCTTCCCATGTATGTCAGAGATCTGCAAGGTTCAATTCTTATACCAATGTTATTTAATATTAGCTCTGACTCTCTTCCCATCTATGTCGGAGATCTGCAAGGTTCAATTCTTATACCAATGTTATTTAATATTAGCTCTGACTCTCTTCCCATGTATGTCGGAGATCTGCAAGGAGCAATTCTTATACCAATGTTATTTAACATTAGCTCTGACTCTCTTCCCATGTATGTCGGAGAACTGTAAGTTTCAATTCTTATACCAATGTTATTTAATATTAGCTCTGACTCTCTTCCCATGTATGTCGGAGATCTGCCAGGTTCAATTCTTATACCAATGTTATTTAATATTTGCTCTGACTCTCTTCCCATGTATGTTGGAGATCTGCAAGGTTCAATTCTTATACCAATGTTATTTAATATTAGCTCTGACTCTCTTCCCATGTATGTCGGAGATCTGCAAGGTTCAATTCTTATACCAATGTTATTTAATATTAGCTCTGACTCTCTTCCCATCTATGTCGGAGATCTGCAAGGTTCAATTCTTATACCAATGTTATTTAATATTAGCTCTGACTTTCTTCCCATGTATGTCAGAGAACTGTAAGGTTCACTTCTTATACCAATGTTATTTAATATTAGCTCTGACTCTCTTTGAATGTATATCAGAGATATGCAAGGTTCAATTCTTATACCGATGTTATTTAATATTAGCTCTGACTCTCTTCCCATGTATGTTGGAGATTTGCAAGGTTCAATTCTTATACCAATGTTATTTAATATTAGCTCTGACTCTCTTCCCATCTATGTCGGAGATCTGCAAGGTTCAATTCTTATACCGATGTTATTTAATATTAGCTCTGACTCTCTTCCTATCTATGTTGGAGATCTGCTAGGTTCATTTCTTATACCAATGTTATTTAATATTAGCTCTGACTCTCTTCCCATGTATGTTGGAGGTTTTCAAGGTTCAATTCTTATACCAATGTTATTTAATATTAGCTCTGACTCTCTTCCCATGTATGTTGGAGATTTACAAGGTTCAATTCTTATACCAATGTTATTTAATATTGGCTCTGACTCTCTTCCCATGTATGTCGGAGATCTGCAAGGTTCAATTCTTATACCAATGTTATTTAATATTAACTCTGACTCTCTTCCCGTGTATGTCGGAGATCTGCAAGGTGCAATTCTTATACCAATGTTATTTAATATTAGCTCTGACTCTCTTCCCGTGTATGTCAGAGATCTGCAAGGTTAAATTCTTATACCAATGTTTTTTAATATTAGCTCTGACTCTCTTCTCATGTATGTTGGAGATCTGCAAGTTTCAATTCTCATACCAATGTTATTTAATATTAGCTCTGACTCTCTTCCCATTTATGTTGGAGATCTGCAAGGTTCAATTCTTATACCAATGTTTTTTAATATTAGCTCTGACTCTCTTCCCATCTATGTCGGAGATCTGCAAGGTTCAGTTCTTATACCAATGTTATTTAATATTAGCTCTGACTCTCTTCCCATCTATGTTGGAGATCAGCAAGGTTCAATTCTTATACCAATGTTATTTAATATTAGCTCTGCCTCTTTTCCCATCTATGTCGGAGATCTGCAAGATTCAGTTCTTATACCAATGTTATTTAATATTAGCTCTGACTCTCTTCCCATCTATGTCGGAGATCTGCAAGGTTCAATTCTTATACCAATGTTATTTAATATTAGCTGTGACTCTCTTCCTATCTATGTGGGAGATCTGCAAGGTTCAATTCTTATACCAATGTTATTTAATATTAGCTCTGACTCTCTTCCCATGTATGTCAGAGATCTGCAGGGTTCAATTCTTATACCAATGTTATTTAATATTAGCTCTGACTCTCTTACCATCTATGTCGGAGATCTGCAAGGTTCAATTCTTATACCAATGTTATTTAATATTAGCTCTCTCTTCCTATCTATGTTGGAGATCTGCTAGGTTCAATTCTTATACCAATGTTATTTAATATTAACTCTGACTCTCTTCCCATGTATGTTGGAGGTTTGCAAGGTTCAATTCTTATACCAATGTTATTTAATATTAGCTCTGACTCTCTTCCCATGTATGTTGGAGATTTGCAAGGTTGAATTCTTATACCAATGTTATTTAATATTAGCTCTGACTCTCTTCCCATGTATGTCGGAGATCAGCAAGGTTCAATTCTTATACCAATGTTATTTAATATTAGCTCTGACTCTCTTCCCATGTATGCTGGAGATCTCCAAGGTTCAATTCTTATACAAATGTTATTTAATATTAGCTCTGACTCTCTTCCCATCTATATCGGAGATCTGCAAGGTTCAATTCTTATACCAATGTTATTTAATATTAGCTCTGACTCTCTTCCCATGTATGTTGGATATCAGCAAGGTTCAATTCTTATACCAATGTTATTTAATATTAGCTCTGACTCTCTTCCCATGTATGTTGGAGATCTCCAAGGTTCAATTCTTATACAAATGTTATTTAATATTAGCTCTGACTCTCTTCCCATCTATATCGGAGATCTGCAAGGTTGAATTCTTATACCAATGCTATTTAATATTAGGTCTGACTCTCTTCCTATCTATGTTGGAGATCTGCAAGGTTCAATTCTTATACCAATGTTATTTAATATTATATTTGTATCCATTCATAGAGCTAAGACAGGTTGAAAAAATTGGTATGCAGATGATTGTAGTATTGGGTTCATTGTACAAAATGAACCTAATATTGAACATTTAAATTCTTATGTGAGAGAGATTAGTGACTGAGCTCACAACATAGATATACATTTTAGTTATGACAAATGTTATGTAGTGTATTTTTCAAAGGCAATAGTTCAATTGCTGTGTACCTACTAGAACATCCCCTAAAGGTGGATATCCAATATAAGCAGTTAGAAATATCACTTTCTTTTGACACACATGCTCAAATGATATGTAATAAAGCTATTTATCTAATGGGATACATGTTTAATATTTTTTATTACATGTGTCTTCCGTTACTATATACAAATATATTAGGCCAGTCCTAAAGTACAATACAGTTTTTTGTATACACAATGCAAGTCAGTTGAATCATCTTGAGACAGTACAAAGAAAATTCACCAAGGTGATTTTACTTCATAAAGATTATAGTTACAATAATAGATACACATACCACAATTTATTTTCTATTCATTATCATTACATCCATGGTAGGTAAATATTTGAGTTCAAAGTCTTTCATGACTCTAATTTACAAGGTTTTGGAAATAGACATTTACATCTGTAGTTTAACATGGAGACATCACTGAAGTTTGATTTAGATACTCTGAGGACACAACTATATCACTCTTACTTAACTCAAAGATCGGTGATACTATGGAGTAAATTACCATTTCAAATTAGTGACAGTAAGAACTTAGCATCCTTTAAGCGAGAACTGGATTTGTGGGCTGGGGACAGAGTGTTTAATCCAGAAATCTTTGATCTCAGCATTACTACATGGCTACATATAGACTTAATGCTGCTATACAATTTATGAGCTCCAATTTGTTACTCAATATCACCTTGTCCTTGTTCCTCACTGAATTAGACTCACCCCTAGTTGTAGTCTTTTCTCTTGCATTTCTTTCATTTCTGTCACACCAACGTCATGGTATTATTTTTTTTACTAGTTGTTTTATTTTCCTTGAGTTCTGCTTGCAAAATTCCTTATATCTGTTTTTTTCTGTATTGGCTAAATGTTCACATTAGCAGAAGATAATGTGCCAGAATAACAAGATGAAACTGACTTTAATATTGATTTTAAGCAAAATGCTGTGACTTTTTTGCTCTTAGATTTTCACTTGTTTTTAAAAGTTAACCTTTTTAGAGATGCATAAATTGTTAAATAACAGAAATAAACCTGCACATAGATTCCATAGCATTAATTATATATTGTAATGTATTTGAAGATACTGTGTTTTGAAAACCAAGTACTCCCATTTTTTACCCTTTGTTATGACTCTTAGAAGCCAGTGCTTTTAATGTTTAATATGGTGAGGTTGAGAGATATGTTTAAAACCCTTAAGCATTCCAGGTGAACAAATGTTCTGTCATTCAGATAGATAGACTTGTCTTTCTTTGACTTTGTTTTGCTTTAGACTCACTGAGTGCATCATATTCAGGGACAGCTGATTTCTCCAAGGTTGTTAGAGGATCAAAATTGGATCCTTTCTTTTTTTTCATAAATGAACTCCCACTCAGTTTGCACAACATCATTTGTATCCTTTGAGCAGCCCACTCTATAACAAGATTTGTGCTGTGGATTGAATTATCTGATTGATGGAAAATTGGTAATAAAAACTCAAAAATCCAACATAACGATGTGTGACACTCAATAAAAGTCCATCAAAGAATACATGTCCAATATTAATATTGAGCCCAGTTGGTAAGCCCATTCCACTCACTACAAACACTTGAAGTTGGGTCTGCAAGGTTTGATTCTGGACCTGACTTTCTGTAACCTCTTCATCATGGATTAGTATGAGTTAACTGTCAGAATGAAAACTGAATATTTTTCGATGTTATATACTGTGCTGACAAAGTAATGCAATTACATCTTGCAACAGACATCATATAGACACTTTGTTGGGTTTGCTTCCATTATAAGCTGCATTTGTAGAATTTGCACATGGTACAGTAATAAATGGCTAATTCTGGCCACACTTGATGTAAGAAGCATCTAGAATCTTTCATGGTTGCAACAAATAGATCTTCTTGTGTCTGTCACAGTCTTGTGAACATTGTACCTCTTACTTACATAATGAAGCACATTACAGAGGGCCATGTAAATATTCATCCTTCACAAGTCCTTACATTACCTCACAAATGGTGAAATGTCTGATTCAGAAATTCCTTTGTGAATTGTGCTTCCAAAAATTCGGTTCAATAACATTCATAACTTTAAATGTAATAGCATTCTTAGCTTTCCCGTCTGATGAAAAAAAGGGCTGGTCAATCTTCATTAAGTTTCTTCTGCCTGATCTAAAAGAAGCGATCTCTCTTCCCCCTGAAATTCTCAGCTAGATGAGAACACAAAGGCAGCGGAACACAGACATGATGTAATACCATTTATTGAAAGAAAAGAGCTGCCTCACAGACATCCTTTCTAGTGAGGAAAGTGTGTTACAGTATTGTTACTGTAAGAGATTCTTCCTTGCATAAACCGAATGAATCGTGTAGTTCCTCAATTTCTCAGAAGTTTTTCTGCAGAGCTGTTCTACGTGTAAAGAGTTGTAGGTATTCCTCAAGGGATTCTTTACAACTAAGCCTTTGGGAATTGTGTTCTTTTTTGCACTGAGATAAGAAGAATAAGTCACTATCAGGATGTGCTTCATTCCTCTTGATGTTATGCAAATGTCAAAGCCATACGGCAGTTTACAGTATCAGCTTTGAAGTAAGAGACAATTTAAAGAACTAATAGAAAGAAACAGAAAGACAAAGACTTAAACACTAACTTTTATAAAAGGTATTACATCACATCTGTGTTCCAGTGTCTTTGTATTTTCTGTCAGTGGACCAACATAGCATTTCTTTATTTTTTTCTTACATATAGACAAAGTGAACTTACTGGCAATGTGTTGTTAAGGGAAGATTTAACAGATGCATGTGCTATTCACATCGGAGCAATGAGGCATCCTTTCCTTCATTTGCAGTTGTCACTGCCTTAGAGCCGAGTCATTTATATCATTGGTAGGAGAAACTTGTTTTTTTTTCTTGGAAACCTTTAATCTCTTTTTAGAATTGCTGACAGTATAATTTTAGTACTGGTTGACAGAACAATTAAAATCTTTATATTTGATTTAAGTCACCAAGATTTAAAAAAAAAACTGTGTGGAACTGCTTGAAAATTTTTTCAAGGTGGAGATACAGGTTGCTCTAGTATTTACTTTCCACTTTCTGGAATTTGGCATTAGTGTGAGTGTTATTACAGATTATAGAGAGAACAGACATGTGTTTGTGCTGTTGATACAGACTTTGAATAATCAATTAAAGGTGTCTTCAGTGCTGTTTTCAGACTTTGCATTTCATTGGTCTACATGTGGAGAAGGTGTGTTGTAGAGTTTAGGGGCCACAGTCTGCCACACTGATATTGTTTTATTCTGATACGCTCTCACTATAAATATATCATTTTATGAACTTTGCTGCTGCCTCGATTGATGGTCTATAGTGTGCAGCTGTGTTTGAGCATGTTATGTCATAATAATAATAATTTCTAGAAATTATAACAACCAAATACTACTTAACATACTTGTATCGGGTAATTTTTTCAAACATCAGACTGTGGCTTCTAACAAGTGTTGTGCTAAATGTGTCTTTGCAGAATTTGCACTGAACTGTGAGCAGCTGTGTGGTACATGTGTGGCTTACAGTATATTCAAAGAAATAAAAATCCGTAACATGGATTTAACTGGAATCTATTAACAGATTAAATTACAACTGCTTAGCAGTCTAGTCTGTACTTAAGGGGCTGCTGTGTGTCATTTTGGCTACAACTGTGGTTCTAAATATTTGAATGTCAGAAGGAAGGACTTTGTTAAGTCCCAAATAACCTAAATTATGCATGCCTAGAATCAGGGCAATGCCTGGAAATGTAATTTAGTGCAGACATATATAAGTTCATTTCTCTTTTACAAATATCCATGACACTGAGGCTAGTATTCAATATCATTCTGAGTCTTTGGCAAGTGTCATGAAATCAAAATTAAATAACTCATTAGGGATATGTATTATTTATATATGTATTTATATATGTATTATTTATATATGTATTTATATATGTATTATTTATATATATATTATTTATATATGTATTATTTATATATGTATTTATATATGTATTATTTATATATGTATTATTTATATATGTATTATTTATATATGTATTTATATATGTATTATTTATATATGTATTTATATATGTATTATATGTATTTATATATGTATTTATATATGTATTATTTATATATGTATTATTTATATATGTATTATTTATATATGTATTATTTATGGTTCCCATTCAGAAGCCTGAAACATCATAAGCCTGAAAATCAAAATCCTGAAACCAAAAGCCTGAAAATTCAGAATCCTGAAAACTCAAAATCCTGAAAGCCCAAAATACTGAAAGACCAAAATCCTGAAACTCAAAATCCTGAAAACACAAATAATGCTAATATGTCACTATAAAGACACTAATATCTACCAACTGACCCTGACCCTAACCCTAACCCTAAGGTCCGTCACTATCGCACACTCACGTGACCCGCGCCCTAAACCTAACTCACTTAAACCGCCCCTAACCCCAATATTTGTCACTATTGCATACATGCCTAACCTGCCCTAACCCTAACTCACTTAAACCGCCCCTAACCCTAAAATAAAACCAACCGCACACTTACCTGACCCCAACGCATGACCTAACACCACAGGGCTAACAATAGCAAAGCCACAATGACATCAGTATGTCTATTTTGTGTTTTCAGGATTTTGAGTTTCAGGATTTTGGTCTTTCAGGATTTTGGGCTTTCAGGATTTTGAGTTTTCAGGATTCTGAATTTTCAGGCTTTTGGTTTCAGGATTTTGATTTTCAGGCTTATGATGTTTCAGGCTTCTGAATGGGAACCATTATTTATATATGTATTTATATATGTATTATTTATATATGTATTTATATAGGTATTATTTATATATGTATTATTTATATATGTATTATTTATATATGTATTTATATATGTATTATTTATATATGTATTTATATATGTATTATATGTATTTATATATGTATTTATATATGTATTATTTATATATGTATTATTTATATATGTATTATTTATATATGTATTTATATATGTATTATTTATATATGTATTTATATATGTATTATATGTATTTATATATGTATTTATATATGTATTATTTATATATGTATTATTTATATATGTATTATTTATATATGTATTTATTTATTTGCTCACTATTTCCTTTCTTTCTGACATATCTGTCTATATGTGACCAGTCAGTTAAGAATCATTCTTCATCTTTACATAGGAATGTACGGTTTGGCAGCAACAATACTATACTGCAGAAATATCCATATATTGATTGACCCCTACTTTGCAACAACTCCTCCAGTATTTGGAGGTCTATGCTCTGTCCACTAAGAAGAAAACACTAAGAACACTAATTTTTTTGACATATGACAGAAATTACGGAGTCTTTGGCTGGGTTTCAGAGAGACAGTGGTCATGGTTGCAGCCAACACACCACTGTTTACCTTGTCTGCATAACGAAGCCTGGAGCTCACTGACAATTAAAAGTGAGGGAAATGAGTGCACGTAGGTGATCTTATTAAATATCCTGCACATGACTGCAGCAGGGTCTGCAAGGTTTGCACGTAGTACTGAGGTTCAGCCACAGGAAAATACAAGGATAAGCAATGATTGACAGTTGTGCACATTCCTCGATGAGCCTCTGCACAATCATGCACAGAAAGAAGTCATGAACAAAGCTGATATAGGAAGTATAATGGTGGTGTGCTCATCACGTTTTTGACCAAACTAAAGGGAAGAAGTGTGAATATAGGAAAGTGATGATAAAGGGGACGCAAGCAGAGGGTGGAACATAAGAAGAAAAACTAATGAATGAACAGGATGGAGGTGGAGAAGGTGTGTGTGTGTGTGTGTGTGTGTGTGTGTGTGTGTGTGTGTGTGTGTGTGTGTGTGTATGTATATATATATAGGTATGCATAGATTTGGTTGTACGGCCAATTGTCGAATGCACCATGTCAAACTGCAGAATGCCAGTACGGCATAATTGCAAATGCAATTATGTCGAAACGCCAAACATCCCCCCTTTTTGACCCATGGTAGTGCTTGTTATGGTGGTAGAGCAGTCGGAAATGTCAAATTTCGAATTTTATACGACATTACGACCGTTCAACATCTAAATCTTTGATATTTAAGTTCAGAGAATGTCCTGTTTGACAATTGGCAGTACGACCAAATATATATATATATATATATATATATATATATATATATATATATATATATATATATATATATACATATATACAGAGAAAGATAAGTCATACCTCTCAACTATCACCTACAGAGGTAGGGGGTAAAACAAAAAAAAATTATGGTAGACATTGCAAATGAAGACCAGAATTTAAATGCTGGTTATATTTACTTAGAATGACCTAAATAAAGCCCAGTTTTAACAGGAATGCAGCAAAATTGGTACAACAAATGTAGTGGCCCTCCAAATCCTTTCCATTCGAGACATATGATGAGAAGATAAGTGGGGGTGAATGCTGTGCGGAAGGTAAGAGGAGGAAAAGAGGGTCAAAGTAGGTACAGGGGCACAGAAACAAATAAGCAAGCATAGAAGTCAGACAAGACTGACATGGATGTGCTGATAGAATAAGGAAGGGAGGAGCACATTGGAGAAGGAAACCTCAGATATTCAGAGGGTAGACAATGTTTATTGAGAGGATTTGACATAGAAACATGGGTGTCCACTGACACAAAAGGGAGAGTAATACCCAGGATTGGTGTAAGACAGGGCTAAGTGGGAGCTTACTCACCACCCTGGACTCCATAACCACTGGGTCTTGCCTTAGATGGAGGAGCCAGTGTGGGGCAGGAATACAACTCAGGAGGACATTCTCTAGCTCTAAGTATCTAGCCACCAGTCAATGATGTTGGTCAACTGCCGGTGGGTCACAAATCTGTTAACTCCACTTCCACTACTACTAGTGGGGATAACAGCCAGAAACTCCAGTGCAGGGTTGTCTGTTGTGTCCACTGCTACTGGGCTTATATGTGTCAAGATGTCTGTGGTGACCTGGCATGCAGATGTTGTGGAAGGTGGTGATGCCATACAGGTTCATAGGTAGTGACTAGACTTACAGTTCAGGGGACAACTGAGGTGCTTGAACCAAATTCTCAGTTTCTCCCAAGCACTGTCTGGTTAAATGACTTGTTCAAAGTTGCAAAGTAGGTGAATAAGGGCTGAGGGAATCAAACCCTGTACTACAAGAACTGCAGCTCACAGCCTAAACTCTCATGGCAACTGACAGACATGTGGGGGGGGGGGCTGACAGGCTTGTTGGAGTGATGAGTGCAAGTGTAGAATTGGCAATATCTAACTGTAAAATAAACAGAAAAACAAATAATAAACAAAATAAATGTATGTTACACAAAAGACAGTGACAGAGTGTGAGGGAGAGAAACTGACACATATAATCAAAAAATGCAGCTCATACAAATTTTCACTTTAACAACAAAAACCCACCCAGACCCAAATTACCAGTGATGGCACAATAGACAACCAAGGATGAGAGTGATAGAACCCACAGGCATAGGCACATGCAATCTAAAAGGCAATGCCTTAATGTGTTGAACTACTTGGATAATTCTTCCAAAGCATACATACATGCACGCGCATGTGTGCGGCGCGTGCACACACACACACACACACACACACACAAACACGTGCACACGCATACACGCGCACACACACGCACACATGCACATGTGCACACACACGCACACATGCATACACGTGCACACACACACACACACACACACACACACACACACACACACACACACACACACACACACACACATACTCACACACACACACACACACACTCAGTTACAGCATAAAACAGTCATACACCTTTCTTTCAAGTACAGAACTTTGCAGAGAATTGTCATTAAGGGACGTATCCCATACTCTTGCAAACTACACCTGTACTAGGTCAGCATACTGTTAACATTCAAACATGTAATGTATGAAGCAGGTGTACTCACCTGACATCTTTTAGGGCACACTATCCTCCTCTTGTGCAGCTGCGTATTCTCTGCTATAGCATCTGGGGCTATGGAGTGAGAAGTAGGAGTGTGCAACATATGTGGGCAGCACATACCGGGAGGTTGCTTGTGCAGGTAAGACAAGGGTTACTTATAGTACATTTATGGTGCTGCAGCTTTACCCTTGTCTAACCACTGGTGAAGGATGTTAGGATGTTATTGCTGCATGTTGCTATAATGGTGGTGATAGTGCTCACCTCTGTGTGAGATACTTGCCACATGTGTGACAGTCTGTGCTATACAATTTTAGGGTTAGTGTTGCACTGAAGGCCTTCATACCCCTTTGCCAGTAGCCAGTGGCTGTAGAGGAGGTAGAAGAGGATTTTTGACTCCACCATGAACCACCTCTGTGCCTGAAAGATAAATTCTATTCTCCCTCAGAGGACTTGACTCTGCACTGGGAAAAGAGAAATATGGCTTGTTCCTCATACCCGCACATATACACCTGGCCTCTATTTTGCAAGCAAGTGGGGCACCTCATTTTTAGAATGTGTGGTGGAACAGAGCAATATATGTACTATATTACAAAGTTTGGAAAATGGACTGTATGGTGTGAAACATGGCAGCCTTGCCTCTGCATCTGTGCTTTTAATAAAGTATGCATTATAGAGCTTCAATTGTCTTGAGGTAAGGTGTGATATTACCTATTCTTCAGAGACATAGAATCAACCATACATGCTTGCTGCTGCCTTGAGGTGCCAAGGCATATGCTTGACACTGTATACAATACCACATGAAGGCTGGCCAGCAAACATGATATGGAGAGTGAGCAATTCAAAGATTGAGAGAGAGAGAGAGAGAGAGAGAGAGAGAGTAGTTGAGTCCTCATTTGCAAAAGTACCATATCAAGAAACCTGAACTTGTGAGATATAAGCATGAGAGAAGGCACTGAGCCTCATTGTGTACAGAAGGATTCATGGAGCTGCAACATCTAAACCAGCAACAGGCTATTCCTGTACTGATTGATTAGAGGTGCTTAATTACAGCATCTATAAGGTAAGTGCAACTTTTCTAGCTTCAGTTTTTCAGCTACGGTTACTGTTAGCTGTTGTGTTACTTAACTACGTAATGCACTAGCTGTAGCATTACTTTTTTGTTTTTGTAAGAGGGCACAATGAGGACAAGGTAGCTGTTGTGCTGAAAGATTATCAAGATTTATGGGAAACACACTCATCAGCAAGTGCTTAGAGCACACATGAACACATTCAAGTTGGCCTCATATTAGCACTTTGGTTCTAAATATTTGCTTGTTCTATATCACACGTGCAAAAGTCTTTTAAGAATGAGAGAAAGTAGTCATGTCACCTCAGTGAGTGGCAGTTTTAAGGCTGTAATAATGTAGGGGGCATTTGGTCAATAAAGTTATGTGCCTGATATTAGGTAAACTGCAATATGACTGTCAGACACACCAGCAGCATGGTATACAGCAAGGAGGACACAAGTGTACTACGGGATTGTCTGGGTCACTCATGACTACCATGCTAATAGCACTGTTTGCCATGCCTACAGAGTGAAACCTAAGAAGGTTAGCAAACAAAACACACTGGTGACTCTGCTGGAAAAGCTACCTACAAAGCAAAAGATCTCTGAGGCAGACAATGAGGTGCCACTTCAAGCCCTCTGTCCTCATGGCAAACAGCTCCTTTGGTAGGGTGTTGCTGACCATGCCTGCCAGAAACATACCTGGAAACATCTTGTGGAGGCAATAATGCAGTTTGTGGCCATGACTGTAATTAGGAAATCGTCTGCCACAGGGCCACTAACATTACTCATGCTGCAGAAAAAAGACCTTCCCACCTGGCACAGGAAGGAAGGTCAAGGGTTGTTGACCAATTGTTGAGCCACCTCTGATGGGGATGGAAGAGGTTCTTGTCTTGTCAGAGGCAGTGTCACCTCTACATAATTCAACAGTGTGGTGCTGGACATTTGCACAGAGCTTTATCATACAATGTGAGTACCCAGCAGAGGTCTCCCAGGTATGTAGCAGTCTTCCTCTGTAGCAGTAACCATAATTCTTCTCATCCCATTACAAGCTTATTAAAGCTGTCTGAATTGGGTTATACTGGGATATCAGGGTGTGCACCCACAAGACCATCTGCATAAGTACGATATTTACCTGCTTGGTTTTCAAACAATATTTTTGTATCTGACTTTGATGTATGCTTCTGGTTGGTGCTGGGTTATAATTACACATGGTATTGTGATTTTCTGTGTTCACAGGTGAATCTCTATCCAACATCACCACCACCACTGCTGAATTGTCACTGCCTGACATTGGAGGATCTGCAACCTCTGATGAGGATGGCAGTGAAAAACTAGCATGGTCAAAGAGTACAGTCTGTATGTTTGACACTGGAATGTGACCACCAGATCCCCTACACAAACCATAGATACAGCCTCAATGCCTGCAGACACCAGGAAGACAAATGCCACAGACAAAGGATAGATTACTTGGGAACCTAGTAGTCAGGAAAGTGAGGTGAACTCAACTAGACATGTGTCAAGATTTCTCTAGAGCCCTACTGGGGAGGTACACACAAGGTATGGGTAATGGTGATCATTGGAGATCTCTAACTGAAGTTGCTGTATCAATGGCTGTAACCCAGAGTATGTGCATGGTCATTTTTAAAGCATAGGGTAGTACCACCACAGCCATGTTGGGTTATTAGGGCAGATGTAGGGTGCGAGAGGTGACTTCCAGAAGTGCATGTCCCATATGTGTGATTGTTTGGACAGACCAAATCACACATTTGAATGTGTCATGCCCATTCAAGTTCCCCTGCTTTGAGTCTGTTGCCATATGCAAACGTATTCCACGGCTACCTCCATGGGTAGTGGCCATCATGGCTGTTGCCAGCAGAGGTCATGATCATGCAGCACTAGAACCTATACAGTTACATCTGCTATGGCCAGGAGAGGACATCTCTGGGGTCATGACAGTCATTGCAGTGAGATGTCTAGTAATGGACATTGTTCTCAGTCACATTACATGCCAACATCTAGCCAGGGCCATGGTACATCCATTCCAACTCCTGACAGAGGCAACACTGCTGGGCAGGGGCATTGATAATATGCTCAGCAGAGTACCATACATGCCATGGATCTGTTCAGTAGAATCAGCCAAGGTGCTGTGACTACTGTGGTGGTTGTGACCTTCCAGACACACACTCACACCACCACAGACCCAGTGCTTCACACATGCCGACATCCAGTGGCACTGTTCTTTCACAAATTCTTTTATGTTAATGCCCCCCCACACTTGTCTGTATCATCATCACCTGAGTCCCACTGTAAGAGTATTATAAATGTCAACTCAAAAACATTTAAATATGAAAGCAGACAGCAGTAATCATCCACATAAATACAGTGGGAGTTGTGCATTGCAGTGTCAGTGTAGCACAAAGAAGTTCTGGATAAAATGGTATCGATCCATGTGGACAGACATCTCTTAGAAGGGTTTTCATCTCTTAAAAATGGTCAGAATATGGCCATGGCCATCTTCTCTTATGCAAGAATCATAAAAAAAACTACTGCTACTGCAGGGATTGTATAGAATGAGGACAGCTGGGCTATGGTGGGATCTTTGGGAGTGAGTGTGGTCACCTTTCTGCTTTTCTTAAGCTGTCTGTGCAAAGATCAGTTCTTCTCTAGAGGCAGTATTAATCATGAATGGTACTGGGATCTACTAGAGTGAGGACTCACAGGAAAGTGACAAAGGACCCTACAGGATTGGAAAACAGCTGCACGTCAGGACTCATTTGCTAGCAGTAGGCATAAGGGACTAGAAGAAGAAGAAAGACAAATAAGGTCTGGTAAGATGAGTGGAAGTGGGAGAGAAAATAAGTCATTAGCATCATGGCAGCTGCTGAAAACATAGAAAACTATGTGTTATTGTCTACAGATGGGCAGATAGACTGACCAAGAAAGGGGTCATAAAACTGTAAGAAGTGGAAGTGGTTAATGAACATGAGATGGTAACGTTAGGTAAAATGCACACGCTATAGCTTTCTCTGAGGTATTGCATACCTATGGAGTGGTTAAGGCTAACGTGTGTCACACTATACTATAGACAATAATATATAGGACTCCACACAGCATTCCTGAGAACATTGGAGAATATGAAGGTCTCAGCAAACACCATTAATTCCAGCTTCTATAAGGTAAGTGCAATTTTGTATGATTCTGTTTGAAAAGACTGTAAACACTGGAAATGTATAACAAGCCAAGAGGAATGTGAGAAGACTCAAGATCCCAAGTGAAACAAATTGAGGTACTAAATTTTCAGAGGAAAACCTTTGTCTCTTAACATCCAAATAGACAGATTAATGATGTCAAATTCAAGGCTGAGAGAGTGATAAGGAGACGAATTATATATGAAGGAAAAACAACAACAAAATCACAGTCAAAGTACACGGATGGGACAGAAAGACCACAAACATACAACACAATGTCACAACTGATCTTAGTCTAAGGAAGTATAGTTCTGATTTATTTCTAAATTAGTTACTCTGATATAAGAGTATAACCATTTAAGGGTGGCACTCAGACAACTGTAAACAGGAAAAAAAAATAAGTACATCCTGATAATGAGCTATGTGCATATAGATCCTTTAATATCTGAATACATGTAACCTAACCTGCTTAACTGGATACTGAAATGTAAATCTAAGAAAAATCACTGTGTCACAACGACTGTCACCAGATAGTACTATGTGATAAGTTAAGATGGACAAGATGTACTAACTAGTAAAAGTGTTGGGAGGAAAATTTTGTTTTTTCTTAGTAGTTACTAAATGTAACAAGAGTTATTATTGTTTATTAGTATGGCAGCTTACAGATTGTCATAAATCACTCAATACATTAATATATGACATAAGAGATCAGATAATACTTCAGTAATTAAAAAAGGGTATTAAAAAGGTTGAATCAAAAGATATGATTAAATACCAAATGGTGTACCCACAGTTACAGTTGCTATTCAGACTCACTAATTACTGTAATTAACTGAGTATAAATTCTAAAAACATGTTATAGTCAGACATCACTTAATAATTGATCGTAGTCAGCTAAAAGCAGACTTCATTATCTGCAGGACCACACATAAAGTGAAGTATTTATTTGAAGTCTCAGTCAATTAGCAGATGTCCGACACTAGTGATAATCAGAAATCCCCTTTTTCTATATGATTCTGTTTGAAAAGACTGTAAACACTGGAAATGTATATTTTCCTGTCTACGAGTACAGCCTGAAGCAGAACAAGAAGCCAGGTCTCCCTGCACACCATACACACACCCAGAAAAATATAGCAGTATCACGGACTATGACAGTTACCTTTTGTGAAGTTAAATCAGTACAAAAGACCCATTTCTTTATTGTTTATATTTAAGTGTGGATATGTATATTTTCCTTTCTCCTTGATGTATTCCTGCCATGATCAGTTTTTAACATTTTTCAAGAAAGCTTATTAAAACAATGTGGGTGTTTCTTGTGCACTTCTTTAATAATTTGTTAAGGGGGTTGATTCTTGTGAAACATTTTCAGAAATGGCTCAGGTTGTAAGTCTAAGAACAAAAGCTATCTGCATGGGTGGTTTACATTAGCTCCTTATCCAGCATGCTTTTGCGAATTTACAGGAAAGAGTACATTCACAATGTAACAGCCAGGATATAAGGAGACAGTGTATACACATGTAGAGTATTTTAGTTTATGAACCAATATATAAAATAATGTCAATAAATGCATCCAGACTGATAGCATAAAGGTTAAGGCACAGGATTACTAACTAAAAGACTTGGGTTTGAAACTGGGTACAAATGGCCAGCATGAGTATCTGTGCAAAAAAAAAAAAAAATGCCTGCCGAACAACTTCTGCAATATGCCGTGAGAACTTCATGGGGCCTGACTTGAGCGAATTTACTTTATCACTAAATGAAGCCACATTAAAACTTATAAGGTTTGCTGTCATCAGTAGAAAATGCGTGTGTATTTCTACATGTATGTCCATATAGGCCATTATCTACAGCATATTTTTATAAGTGCATTATAGAGTTTCCATAGGTGAATGGATGTTGTTTTGTGCACTGTTTGAGTGAGTGAGTGAGTGAGTGAGTGAGTGAGTGAGTGAGTGAGTGAGTGAGTCCTGAAAAAAGGGAGTGTCATCACACTGAAGAGTTTCTACTGCCTTTTTCCTAGTGAGCACTTGGATTCTGTGTCTAAGTATAGGCCACTTCATTTATTTGCTTTTAGAAGAATATCTCATAAATGCATGCTATTCTGTGCTCCGCTTTTACTGTGCTAACTGCATTAATAACTTATTTATATTATCTCTGTATGTTTATTAACTGGTTACATAAGCAAAACATAATCTGAGTAAAGAACAGGATACTGCAGTTTAACTGGGTGTAAGCATAACTGTATATATGCCAACATGGATGCTTGGGAAAGTAGACAGTAACAAAATGTAGCCCATTATATACAGAAAATAATTCAAAGAAACAAAAGACAGAACAGAAAAACTACCATAGAGGTACCTCCGTAAGTCAAAAAACAAACATGATATAGCAGAAGACTGCAAGAAGATGTATACATAAATACATATCCTTTTGTGGAGGGGCACTAGCAAGAAAACTGCAGGAGTTGTCCTTAAGATGACAAAAGAAAAAGGAAAATGTGTTGGTAGGGGACTTAAAGAAGGAGATGTTAATTGGACCAGCTTGAATGCAGCTACATTTATTTATTTTATTTTGCATTTGTTTACCAGGTAAGTCCAACTGGGCTGGTGGCCTATTTTCAGGAGAGGCCATGGGAGAAAAGCTCCAATGAACAGAAATACAATTATGAGTATACAACACAGTACTTGAAAGTACCTTCCAGATAGGAATAAACCGTGGAAAATAAGGCAGTACAATATTTGTGCCATTAAAACCAACAGAGTCATCAAAATCAGTTAGGAATCATGAATAGTACAAGTTACAGAGAAGAGTGACTATACATCTAGTAGGCAGCATGCCCTTAGTGGCCATTTGCAGAGTCATGCAATGACAGCAGCCAATGCACCATCAGAGTATCACATGTATGTAATATAATAGGCTTGCCATATATTATATGTGTTCATCTAGGCATATAAAGAAGTACACAGAGCAGGCAGGAGAGAGTAGACAGAGAAGAAGGAAGCTGGGTAAAGTTTGCTAGAATTAGAAATAAAGAGTTAAAAAAGGGGTTGAAAGGTAATAAGAGTTCAATTCTTGATGACCTACATGAGGCTTACCTTAAATATGTTGCACTTGATATCAGCCAAAAGGAGAACAGACCTGTCCTGGGAAATAGGGATGGAGATACAACCTTTGACCTGGAACCAGAAGACTCTGTAGGAATAAGTTTTCACAAAACAGGACTACTCACAATCCATCTTGAGATCAGTCACTGCCAACTGTTCACTGCTTCTACAGTTGATAAGTCTAACCTGCAAAAGATGTAAATATTTATGAAACATGGAGGCAAAACCTTCACATAAAGCCACTATTGGTAAGCAGCATATCTCCTGTGCGACATGTGTCATAATGCACCACTAGGCCTGTAAATTATGCTAAGGCTGTAAAAAATGCCAAAGTATCCAAGAACACATGATAAAAGATCCCAGCATCCAGAACAGAACGCAAAACTTACTCCTTCACTCACATATACTGCAACTTCATACAGCTTACCCAAGAGTCACCAGGAAAGCAGACTTAGGCCCATAAGGCCCACTAAGTCAGCTTCCACACTGGGAAGTGTTTTAGTTACAGGTGACTTTATAGTTAGGCATGCAGACTCCATACTCACCAGAGTGGACATGAATAGGGTGACTGTAAGCTCCTTGTCCAGTGTCAGGATCTGTCATCTCACTAGAGGACAAATATGACTACAACTTACTGGTGGGCCATATGGGAGTGAATGATCTGAGACGCTGAAACCAGGGAATATGAACAGATACACAATGGCACTTTATATGCATGTGTTAGATGCAGGAAAAACACTGATATTGATTAGTATCTTGCTTCACCAACAATAATGCCTTCATATCAAGGCAAGACTGCTGACTGTAACAACTGGCTAAGTAGTTAATGTTATTCTAATGGGAGCTTGTATATGTACTGGCCTAAGATGACATGGTAGATAAGGCTTACTGTTTCACCAGAAATAGCTTACATCTCTCATACTAGGGTATCTGCATAATGGCTAAAACCTCTCCACCCCATAGTGCCTTGTTTAGGCATAGTCTCCTTAGTGGGCATTCCTACCCAGCAAATTTAAACTTAGATTTGGATAATACCATGGTAGGAGTCTAAATAGAAAGACACTTTAATTTGAGACCCTCTGGCAGCTCAAACATATTTGTAGTTGTGCAGATACTAAGATATGGTTTCAGTACATTAGCAAGACACCTTCTACACCAGGGTTTAGATAACTAAGGGTGTACCTATATATGTCAGAAATACTATTATGCCATGTTAAATTAAAACATGACCCTAACTCAGAGCTCTTGAAGATTCAACTCATCATTAACAAATCTAATATCTCATTGCTAGTTACAGATCCCTATAAATATGCCCTAATTATCATTAAAATTACCTTAATAATACCGAGGGGCTAAATATCAAACCAAATACCTTCTTTCAAGGGCACTTCAATTACCCAAGTATTAATCGTCACACTTACACCTCTAATAATGGATATACTCAGTAAAACCTATTATTTGTTAATGCCAATGTGCTGGAACACATTTTAAAACTACCCACTAGAAGCTCTAATAACCTTGACATGTTCTTACCACCCTAGCCCTTCACCTTTACCTCATCCGCTGAGTCATCCTCATTGAATTAGACTACAAATCAGTCATCTTCTCTGACAAGCCCAGTGGTACCACCCAGATACCAAGTAATATTGTTCATGGACTTCACCAGGGCAAAACTGCTTAAGCTTGTAGAAAATCTAGGTAAAATTCCCAACAACTCTGATTTTCAGTTTCAGTTTTCAAAAAAAAGAAATTCCATTTTCAAGGGATGAAATCTGGAAATTACATCTGTGATGTTTAAATGTAATTTCCATTCATTATTGTGATTTCATTATAATTTTCTTACACATCAATATTTATTGAAAATTAAATCACAGTCTATGCATAGAACACTGAATAACGCTAGCTGACAACATTATAAATAACAAATATGAGGGGAAATAGAACTTGTGGTAAATTCATTCTGTAGCCTAAAATCCTGTTTTATTTGTCAGTTCTCAGACAGTCCAGATTTGGGATTTACCAGTATTTTCCTTGGAAAAATGAATGTCCCTAGGTAAAGTATGAAACATTGTAAGAAATTCTGATCCCCTCATCTGAGGACCAGAATGAAACATGCTAGCTAGGATCTTAAGAGTACTATTGCAAAATGTAAAACAGAGTATGAGATTATAGTTTCTATAGACGGAAAAGGAAACTACAAATCTTCTGTTTTATCAGGAAATTAAGGAATAATGCCCCAAAATATACTGAGCTCATCTGTAATAATATCACATATTCCAATACCAAGGATATAGCCAAGATATTAACAAACAAATTTAGTGTTAACTTTACTCAACCTACCCACATTGTTGCCCCCAGAATCCCTGAAAATGTAGTTTCTGCTGAAGTCTCTGTGGAATAAGTCTTAGAATCCCTGTCAAAGGCTAAAAATAATGTTTCTATGGAACCAGATAACATACCAAGCTGCATTCTCATCACTGCCAGGTATAGGTTCATAGGTAAGTACTAGGCTATCTGCCCAAGGGCATCTATAAGCCTAGCCAGAATGTGTTGGCTTTCGCCGCCCCCTTAGATTAGTTCCCTGTGCCTTAGTCCAGCAGAGTCATTAGTTCCCTGTGCCTCTGTCCAGCAGAGCCACTGCAGTGATCCCTGGGGTAAATTTTCTGTTTCCCATCCACTCGTCAAGGTTTCTTTTGAAGAGTGTTAGTGAGGGGCTCTGCCTAATGTAGATTGGAATCCTGTTCCAAAGCATGGGGAGTCTCTGGGATAGGAATCTATCCCTCCAGCATGTCCTATTTATCGTTGTGGTGAGGTTTAGATCCCTAGAGCGTGTGGCTCTTGGGGATTTTTTTTTTTAGGTGGAGCATGTCCATCAATTCTGGGTTGGACATGGCCTTGTATGTCAGGCAGAGATCACTTCTGATTAAGCGGTATACAACTGAGTACAGCTGGAGTTTCTTCAGTCGGGCTGCATAGGGCATATGTTTGAGGCCAGTAATCCTCTTGGTGAGGTACTTCTGTGGTCTTTCCAGCTGTTGCAGGTGTCTTGTAAAGTACATCCCAAATGGGGCGTCGTACTCTATGATGGGTCTGATGAGTGATGCGAAGAGGGGCATAATAACCTCTTTTCCTTCTAGATGCAAACCCTTTTGTGACTAGGTGGGCCACATAGAAGGATTTTCTAATCACCTTGGCAATATGATTATCAAAGGAGAGATTACTATCTACTTGGGTCCCCAGATCCCTTATTACATTTTCTGTATTTAGGGGACTACCACGTATGTGGTAGTTTGCAGGTACTTTGTTTTTTTCCAAAGGGGATGACTATGCACTTTTTGGAATTTATCTTGAGGCCATGATTTTGACACTCAGTGAGACCCTTCTGGAGGATGTCTTTATCAGCTGGAGAGTCAGTTATGGCCCCCAGTTTGCAGTCGTCTGTGAACTTGGTCAGCCATAGTCCTCCTGTGCTTGCCTGTACCTCTGAGAAGTATATACCGAACAGGAGGGGTCCCAGGACTGAGCCCTGGGGGACGCCACTTGTAACTGGTTTAGAGTCGGACCTAGAGGCTGCAACTCTCACCATGTGGGTTCTATCCGGTGGCCAACTGACAACCCATCTCATGACATAGGGGCTTATGTTCAGGCTGATGAGCTTGTCTATAATACCAGAATGGGGAATGGTGTCAAAAGCCTTTGCGAGGTCTAGGTAGGCTGTGTGGACCTCCTTTCCCTCATCTAAAGCCTTGGTAACTGTCTCAAGGAAGTCCACCAGGTTTAGGAGGCATGATCTGCCCCTAACAAAGCTAAACTGGGTAGGGTCCAATGTTTGAAGGTTCCCAATGTCTCTGTTAATGAATTCCATGATGATGCGCTCCATAGCCTTGCAGACCAGGCTAGTCAGGCTTATAGGGTGATAGTTCCCGGGGTCCGTTTTGGCTCCACCTTTGTGGAGTGGGATAACTGCTGCTGTGCGCCACTCTATGGGTACGTAGCCTGTAGAGAGGCTGAGTTTGAACAGTGTGTTTAGGTGAGGAGTTAGTTCATTTTAGAGCTCATGTAAGACACAGCCTGGGACACTGTCTGGTCCCATTGAAGCTGTATTTTTTGCTTTGGATAGGGCTGTTTTAACCTGTCAGTCAGTGATTGCTGAGGCACTACATTCTTCTGGTATGGTTATGGGCCCCTTAGGGGTGAAAGGGGGTGAAGTTTGCACTAAACCTGTCTGCCAGAATGTTGGCAATATCAGTTGGTTCAGTGTATTCTGTGCCACTAACCTGGAGGTGTGGGTATCCCTGATGAATATGGATACACCCCCACCTTTTGTGTTTCGGTCCGGGTTCTGTGGCCGAAAAGTATGGTATGAGTTATAGCCTGGTAGTGTTGGGGTGCTCACTGGAGCCTTAAACCAGGTTTCTGTTACTGCACAGATATCGATGTTCTCCATACTGAGGAGTGCCTTGGGTGCATGCATTTTGAGGTTTAGACTTCTGGCATTGAGTAGCATTACATTCAGTTTTTGGTTACTTGTGCTATTTACAGTGGTGGGTTTGTCTTTTGAGCCTTGCCTAAAAAAGGCACTATGGGGGTGGCAAAAGCCTTGACCAGTATTCAAAAGCCTAAGGGTGACATGTGCAAGCCATCTCTTGCAAAGCAACATGGCTTATCAAGCATGTCATCCCAGGTGGACAGATACTGGATCCCCTTTGAATGACACCAGAAACTTAGCCAATTGTTGAAATTGATATTTTTTTCTTTATACCGTGGCATCATTCTTGGTGAAGGCAGGATGCTACTCAGGGTCAGGGTCATACCGGCCTGGGCTATGTGATCAGAGAGCTCTTCCATGTCTCTTTTCATGTAGTCCAGGGAGGTACATCTCAGGTCATTCACACTAACATGGACAATGACAGAGTCATATTTGTACTTGTTCTGGGGTGACCTAAGTGCTTGTGTTATGTGGTGGATCCTGGCGCCTGACAGGCAGCTAACTGTAACCTTCTTCTTGTCCAGCCTAGTTAGTGGGACAACACTGTGCCTGACTATAGAGTCGCCTATTACTAGTGTGTTGGGTATGTTATTTTGCCTTAAGGGCTGTGATTGTGTGGCACACTGATTATGTGAAGTATGTGTTTCATGGTTTGTGATGGGGTGTGGAGGTTGCTTAGGTGTCTGCTTCAGAAGTCTCAGTTGCTTTTGCAGATTTATGTACTATCTGAGCATCTAGTGAAAATGTTCAACCTCAGCTTATCTACCAAGGTTTGTCCCTGATGCATGGAGAACAGCCACTGTGACCCCTCTACTCAAGGGTGGCCCATCTATAAATCTAGGTAATTATTGCCCCATCAGCCTCATTAATCTTATCTGCAAAGCCATGGAACATAGCATAGCAGAACTCATTTATGCAGACATAGGCAAATTAACTGATCTAGAGCTCAATCAGCTTGGTTTTGTGAAGGGCAGGTCCTACCTCCTTGAATTAGTAAGCATCTTTAAAATGTTTATAGAGGTTGTGGACAGTGGGCACTCAAAGCATGCTGCCTATCATGGCCTGTAAAAGGCTTTTAATACTATGTCCCATGCTGGTATTATTAAAACAAAAATATGCTGTTTCTGAAAAGACAATGCTGTAAAGGTTAGGTGAAACTAGAATTAAAGAAATATAAGGAAACTCTAAAGGAGGGGTTAAAAAACAATGCAAACATTTGAATGAAGCAATGAAAGCAGAAAGAATAGCAGAAGTTCGGTTTCAGAAAAATGTAGCCATTTCAGTGAAACAAGTGCTAATATTGCTTATATCAATAATAAAAATGAAAAAAAAAATGGATACTGAAATTTAATAAAGTAACTATATGATGAGCAGAGATGGACAGAGAAAAGCCAAAATATTAATGGAATACTCATGGTTGGTACTCAGAAAGGAAGACAGGAAACATTTGTTTCCAGAATCTATCAGTAGATGTGCTCAGGATAAATGGATTGGTCCCAGTCTTTCCACAGATTCTGAGCAAATATTGAAAAACTAGAAGATAAACATTGCAAAATGCCCTGATGAGATACATTCTGGAATTCATGGAGAACTATGCAGAGAACTGGTAATAGCACTTATGTTTTTAACAAATTACAGGCAAAGGGTAATAAATTTAACATCTGGAAGAGGGCAGATTTTATTCTTCTTCACAGGAGTGGTGGCATGTGAAACTGCTAATTTGCCATTTGACACTGGTGACAGAGTAAAATCATGGGATCCATTCTGAAGAATGAAGTATGGTATAACTAAAAGTCATTGGGCCATGGAGCTCAGTGTAACACGAATTCACGGCAGGGAGTCATGTCACATAACTCAAGAGTTTTATGAATGGGTAATTATCTGATTACTTGATTTATTCAATTCAGAGTCATGGGCCAGTCAGAGCCTTGGCACTCATTGGGTGTAAGGCATAGAAACAAATCCTGGATAGGGTACCAGTCTGTTACAGGACATACACACACAGACAAACATCCACATACAAACACACACATACAAACACACACACACACGCACACACGCACACACACACACACACACACACACACACACACACACACACACACACACACACACACACACACACACACACACACAAAACATGTATACTTATGTCCAGTTTTGAAGAAAATCAGTTCTGCTATGGAGCATCTGTAAGACACTGAGGAAGACTGAAGCACCAGGGGAAAAAAATCACATAGACACATAACTGCTTAAATTCAAAGAAAACAAAAGCAGAATAATCCATGTGGGAAATAAAATATCAAGAAAGTTGCACACATATGAAGAAGTAGTAGTAGCAGTACTTAAATAGGCAGTCATATTAGATTACTTAAAGATGAACACGGAGCATGTAGTAACATCAGCAAGAGCATGAGATACTGCTGATATATACACAGACGTGATACATTAGTGGTATACACATAGAACATGTGAGATACTACTGATTTTATATATATATATATATATATATATAT
Source organism: Protopterus annectens (assembly GCF_019279795.1). NCBI lineage: Eukaryota > Metazoa > Chordata > Ceratodontiformes > Protopteridae > Protopterus > Protopterus annectens. The sequence continues at coordinate 563,476,080 of NC_056727.1, forward strand.
ATATATATATATAGAGAGAGAGAGAGAGAGAGACGTGAGATAATACTGATATATGCATAGATATGAGAGCTACTACTGATATATGCACAAATGTGAGATACTACTGCTATATATGCACAGAGCGTGAGAAATATAACTGATACATGCACAAATATGAAATACTACTGATATAGGCATAGCCATGTAAGATACCACTGATATATGCACAGAGGATGTGAGATACTATTGATATATGCACAGACACACAGGTTACCACTGATACATGCACAGACATGATATAATGCTAATGCATACACACAGAAAATGTGAGACACTACTGGTATATGCACAAACAAGTGAGATACCACTGATATATTGCTCAGAGCATGTAAGATACCACTTGTATATTCACAGACATGGAAGATACCAATGATAAATGAACAGGGCATGTACAACACCACTGGTATAGTCACAGATATGTAAAATACCACTGATAAATGAACAGGATATCTGAGATACTACTGATATAAGCACAGACATTAGAGAAACTACTGATGCACTCACAGAGCATTTCAGATACTACTGATGTACATATAGACCATGTGAGATACTACTGATATATGCATAGATATGTGAGATTCTACTGATTTACAAATAAAGCATGTGAGATGCTACTGCTATATGCACAGTCATGTGATATACTACTGATGTATGCACATACATGTGACATACTACTGATGTATGCACAGAGCATGTGAGATATTACTTATGTATACACAGAGCATATCAGATAATACTGACATATGCACAGGAAAATAAATAATGATTAACAGAAAGCCTGAAACTGTTTTCTTTTTGCCAGTCTTTCCTAGTTTCTCTCTCTCTCTCTCTCTCTCTCTCTCAAGTGAGATAGCTGTCAAGAACCATGTTGAGTACTGCACAGAATTATGAATATACCTCCGGATTCAGCAAGCAGCAGTGCAGGAATAAGTAATTCCTGCACGGCAGGGACCGCTCCTGTTCAGCATGGCAGCGCGCCATGCATATGTATGAAGGCACGCTGCTGTGCTCTAAAACAGAGATGGTTCCATGTATGAGCACAGGGGGTGTGTCTGAGAGTAGACCTCTCACAATGCACATGCCCCCTGCACTTCAGAATTGCCTTTTGGCAATTTAAAATGAGCAAGAACGCTCGTAACACCCCCAACCCTTCAGGGTAAGAAATCTGGTCAAAGTCATAAGGGACAATTGTCCCTACCAAGCCAAAAGCTGATCGAATAACAGATGTAGCATAAGCACATAGCACACACCTCCCAACGCATCAGAGTAAGGAATGTGGACAAAGCCATAAGGGACAATCGTTCCACAAAGCAGAAAGTTGATAGAATAACAGGTTCAGCATTAGCATGGATATTCTGAAGGGTACAAATAAAAAAACATAACAAATACATTTTTTTTTAAACATGCAATAAAGTTTAAGTGCAGCTGCGTGGGTGTGGTCATTGCTTAGGTATGCTTTGTCCATCTTAAACAGCACAAGTTAAATAGCAAGAGACATCCAACATAAGCAGTAGTGCAATAGTATAGTGGTTAGATTGTATGCTTTGTAAACAGCCATTCCTAGTTCGATCCCCACAGTAACCGATTTGCATTTTACATGTGAAAGCAGTACATAAACATATTTTTTTATAATTAGCTACTAAATAGCATATATTTGTTAACCAGAGTACTGTAGTAGATCCAGGTGTGAGGTGTCAGTTTAATAAAGTTGTGAAACCCCCATATAAACACAAGTGCCCCATATAGTATAGTCACACATGAATAAATGTAATGAAAGCACATTGGGGGATGTCAGAGACAGTAAACAAATTTATAATATGTAATGAATGATGAATAAATCCCATACAGCAGATAGTCTATAAAATAAAAAAATAAGCAATGCTAAGCATTGCACAGCTCTGCTTACCAGGTGTAAGCATTGTGTACATATGCATACTAAGCAATGAGTAGCTCAGCTAAGTGGATTTGCCCATTGGTAAGCAGTGCTGAACCTGCCCCTTTAACACTGCCAACTTTAGCTAAGCAGGTTTGCCCATAGCTTAGCTTAGCTCAGCATATTCAAAACTGTCCAATCACGGCAAAGGGAGGGAAATTGGCCGTATTTAAACACCGCAGGTGGGAATACAGCACATAAGTAGTTGCAGCTTTCCACTAGAGGCAGTATGGCAGGTGCTGGCAAGAGCATGCGCTTTCGGGCACAGTGCTGGGGCATACAGGAGTCCAAGGTCATGGTAGGACTCCTGGTAAAATCCATGATGAGAGACTGCTACAGGGCCAGTACCAGGGCTCCCAATATAAAGAGGAAGCCTGGGACCATCTGGCCCGTAATCTCACCAGTTCCACTGGTATCCCTTGGATGGGTGAGCAGGTCCAGCACCACTAGGCCGACTTGAAGCAGAGGAAGAAGGAGCTCTTGGACAAGTGGGTACAAGAAGCAAGGCAGAGGGGTGATGTCCCAGCAGTGTGTAAGTATTTATATCAATAACTGTTTACCAAAGTCCAGCCTGTGTATGTGATGGATAGGTATGCCTAAATATTTATATATTCCCTATACAGCTGCAGCTGAGCGGGCTGTGAATCAGAAAGCCCATGCCAATAGGTTGCAAAGGCTGCATCGCGAGGCTGGTGAGTAACAATCCTGCTTGCAGTAGTCATACCAAATAAATATAAAGTAGTAGAAAGTCACCTGGCAGTATAAAAACTGTGTATGGGTTGTACTGAATAAACCAGACAATATGACAGTAATAGTCCCATATAGTTGATATTTAAATAAAACCGTAACTACCTGGCAAAAAAGTTCTAAATCCAGGACTGGTTATGTTATTGTATGGCATTTAGTGTTGCATTCTCTGAATAGTCATGTTGTGTTAACCACTGATGTGAGAGTGTCCAATCTCGCCGTTTGTTCTTACACACGGGTTCGGAGCTGATCCTCGGCTCCGAGTCGGCCGCATAGCAAAGCTCTGCATCTTAGAGAAGCTCGAGACCAGGCTATATCCCACAATCCTCCCTGCCATTACTCAGATCTAGTTTGCTGCTGCAACGGGTCACATCGTTCAGAGAGCTCGGACCAGAGAAAACTGTTGTTAGACAGATAAGATAGTCTTTTTTTGTTGTCAAAAGTTCTTATAGTCCTATAGTTTTTGATATTTTATTTATATACTATAGTGTGTGTTTGTGTATTGTAGTTAGTTTTTTATAGGTTTCCCTTTTGGGGCCTACCCTTCTTTAACCTATAGCTTTAATTTCTTCCTTAATATTAGCTAGTGTTAAATTCTCTCTTCTTTTACAGTGAGTTTACTGTTATGTCTGAAAAAGCCAAGTCTGGTTTTAAAAGGTGTCAGTGTGGACAGAAAATGTCCATCACTGACAACCACACTTCCTGCGTCTACTGTCTTGGCCCTCTCCACTTGCAAGAGGATTGCTCTATTTGCCATTCCTTCAGTGGGAGGGTCATGACAGATAGACACAGGAAACTTATTGACAGGGGACTTCTTAAGCCTGCCTTCCAGGAGGCCTTGGACAAGTCTGACCAGGCTTCTAAGTCCTCGAAGGGGTCGAAGATGTCGGAGCCCATGTCATCGGCTCCGAGTACATCTTCTAAAGTTCGTTCGCCGGTTCCACAGACTTCGGGGCCGAGCGTCGAACGTTTATCTCTCACTGAGCCCCAGGTCTTGGAACCGGTGTCGGAACTACCGCCACCGTCTATTCTTCGGTTGGTGCCATCTTCGGCCCCTTCGACCCGATCTTCCAGACCATTATCCGATACTGATGTGGATCGTGTCATGCAGAAACTTATGGAGAACACGGCCCTTTCCAAATTGATTGCAGTTTCCTCCCAATTGGTGTCGAAACTAGAAGGCCTTCCCTTATCTCCAACAGGTCCTCCTTCGAGACCCATCCAGTCTTCGGAGCCGGAAGAGGATGAGCCGATGATAGTGGAGCCCTCGGTGCCGAAACCATCCATTGCACGATCGACACCATTTACCTCGACTCCATCGGAACCTATAGGTGAGTCACGGAGTCGACGATCTCGCCTTGGTTCCGGGACCAAGAGTCGTACCGACCTTTCGGTGCCGACTCTCCCTCTCGGGGCCTTGGCGCAGATCGGCTCGGCTCCGTCCTCCGGGTCGAGACCCATGGGCCCCGTGTCTCGGATTCTTCCATGTTTTTCAGAACCGGGGGAAGTCCTTGACCCGAGGTTCAGGGGTTTTTGACCTTATGAGGAAGGTTTTGTCTACACAGACAAACACTTCATCGGACGCGTCTTCTCCCTCCCTTAAGGAGCCGCTCTCTGTTTCTATTCCCACGACACATCCAAAGCGTGGAGCACCATTGTCTCAGCCATCCCCAGAGGATGCCCCCTGTTCCTCGGAGGCCTCACCGGAATCTCCCTCCGATGAGGTTCCGAGGAAAAGATTGTGCAAGAGGAGGCACTTAGATTCCCCACAGGAATCTCTAACTTCTGACACTGACTTGGATGAGTCAGCGGGGTCCCCAAAATCCCCCTCCGAGGATGTCTCATTTGCAGACATCTTGGAGATATTAAAACAGAGGGGTGATTGTGGACATCTTAGAGATATTAAAACAGAGGGGTGATTGGCAGTCCCTAGCCCCCACTGAGGACGAGTCGGTGTTGCTGAAGGCATTTGGTGCTCAACCTTCTACCTCCTGGGTTACTCCGCCCTTCGATGAGTTAATGGATTTGATTGCTCGAAGGGCGTGGGAGACACCGGACACAGTGGAACCGGTCCCTCAAAAACCAAGCAAATATATTACCGCTCCCCAGGACAAGACTTATCTCACCAAAGGAGTCCCGGTTGACGCTATGGTGGTGGCCACAGCCACTAAAAAGGAGATGTCGGAGTCTTCCTCTTCTGTTCATCCTCCTAATAAGGATTCTAGGACTATGGACAGATACGGGAAGCGCGTTTTTAGTTCAGTGACTTTTTCCATGCGTTCGCTAAACTATTTGACACATTTTACACGACTACAGAGGGATCTCATCAAGGAGCTGGGAGATACCCTCCAGGGTAACACAGATGCTGCTGTTTCAGATAAGGTAACAGCACAACTTAACACCCTTACCTCCGTAGTGAACTCATCCATGAGGCTCATCTCGTATGCGGCTGAAGGGTCGAGTAGGGCCGCAGCTTCAGCGATTGCTCTACGAAGACAATCCTGGATGTGGCTGTGCTCTTTTGCGGAAGCCTTCAAGTCTTCTTTCGCCAACGCCCCCTTTGATGGTGCCACTCTTTTTGGGCCCAAAGTGAAAGAGACATTAACTCAGTGTGAGCAGGAAGGAAAGACTCTGTCTGCAGTCGGAGTCCGTTTTTCCGTTCCATCTAGACCATACCCCAAAGGGCAACGAGGCGGAAAAATGTGGTTCCGTAGAACTCAGGGATCTTTCCAGGCCACACAGAGTGAACCCCCCCCAGAGGCAGAGGGGGGGGGCAGACATGGAAGATGCCGCCCCGGTGGCAGAGGGGGTCCGCAGAACCAAGGCAACAGGGATACTATCCCTGGTAAGCCTTTCCAGCACTCCTGAATGGGGGCCCGACTGTCCTGCTCTGGAGGCAGTCGGGGGTCGCTTGGCTTTATACCCACAGGCCTGGCTAACTCTCACCTCAGACTCCTGGGTAAAAAGCATTGTAACCAGAGGATACAAAATAACCTTTATGTCAACTCCACGCCAACAAAGAAGGTCTCCAGATGTGCCACCCCATCTGCGAGGCCCAGCAGCAATAGAAATTTCAAAGCTGCTCAAAAAAAGAGTCATTCAGCCAGTCCCGGCGGACCAAAAAGGATCCGGAACTTACTCAAGGTTCTTTTTAGTTCCAAAAAAGACAGGGGACTGGAGACCCATTTTGGATCTCAGCAATCTCAATACCTTCGTGAAGAAGGAAAAGTTCCGGATGGTCACGCTTCAATCGATCCTTCCATTTTTGCAGAAGGACGACTGGATGTGCTCGATAGATCTCAAGGACGCGTACTACCACATCAAGATGGCCAGACCGTCCAGAGATCACCTGCGCTTCTGGCTGGGAGCCAGTCATTTTCAATTTCGAGCCCTGCCCTTTGGGGTCACCTCAGCCCCCAGGGTATTCACCAAATGCATGGCAGTGGTAGCGTCTCACATGAGATGTCTAGGATTCTGGGTGTTTCCCTATCTGGACGACTGGCTCCTCACCACCACCACCGAGCGTCGCCTCATACAAGCCAGAGACTATACAGTCAACCTTTGTTCCCACCTAGGGATTTCCATAAACTTCGAAAAATCTGTCTTACTGCCCTCACAGCATATTTCATTCATCGGAGCAGACCTAGATACGCTCTTAACATTGGTAAAGCTCCCTCAAGTAAGGGCTTCATCCCTCAAGGAACAGGTTCTTCTTCTACTGCAATGCAGGAAAGCCCCGACCAAATTGGTGTTGAAGGTTTTGGGACTCATGGCAGCGTCCCTGATTGCGGTTCCCATGGGGAGATTGCACATGAGGCTCCTCCAATGGCTGCTGTTCATGCAGTGGTCGTTCCAGCAGTTACCCCTAACGCACGAGATTCTGATAACAGATTCTTGCAAGCGAGACCTCTCATGGTGGGTGTCCAGTCAGGATCTCACTATGGGTCGTCCATTTGTTTTACCGAATCCGACGGCCACTATAACCAAGGACGCTTCCCTGATAGGGTGGGGGGGACTTTTTCAGGGAAGAACAGTCCAAGGGGAATGGTCCAACATGGAGTACAACCTGCACATAAATGTTCTGGAAATGAGGGCGGTGTTCTTGGCGTTGCAACACTTTCAAACCCTCCTACCTCTAGGAACAGTAGCAGTTCAGACAGACAACATGTCTGTAGTCTGGTACATAAACAAACAAGGGGGAACCAGATCTTACCCATTATGCAGAGAGGCCATGAGAATTTGGCAATGGGCAGAGTCCACGGGTCGCTTTCTGATAGCAATGCACATCCCGGGGTCATCCAACATCATTGCGGACAGGTTGAGCAGAGCCATCCTGTTACCTCACGAGTGGTCCCTCAAACTACAGGTGGCGGAAAGAATTTTCCGCAAATGGGGCCAGCCTTGCTGCGATCTATTCACCTCCCCGATGAATACCAAATGCAGAAGCTATTTTGCCCTTCTACCCCCTCCAGGGGATGTCCCCAGGGACGCACTGATACACGATTGGCCCCCGGGTCTCCTATATGCATTCCCACCTACCCCCTTGATTCCCAAATTTCTTCAGAAAGCCATGAACCTGGAAAGGACAATTATACTCATAGCCCCATTCTGGCCTCGACAGATATGGTTCCCCTTTCTTCGAGCCCATCAAACAGAGGAACCGTGGATCCTGGACCCAGTACCAGATCTACTGACACATTCGTCGGGAGTTCCTCACCCGTCTCTTCTATCCCTCAAACTAGCAGCTTGGCTGCTCCACTTCCCCGCCTAGCCAGGTCTGATCTACTTTCTCCAGCAGTTCAACGCATTTTGGTTGCCTCTCATAAGGCTTCCACCACAAAACTCTACAAGAGTAAATGGAAACGCTTTGTGTACTGGGCATCTAGTCAACACTTGGACCCCCTGGTTGCTCCTTTACATAAAGTTCTAGAATTTCTATCCATCCTTTTCCACGAAGGAGCCTCTACTTCCACATTAAGAGTACAGTTGGCGGCCATATCCAACTTCCATGTTGGTGAGGACGGTTCTTCTATTATGTCCCACAGGCTTTGTAAGGCATTTATGAAAGGTTCCTTCCATCTTCGACCACCCGTCAGAGACCCTTTATTCCCATGGAATTTAAATTTGTTGTTGTCACAACTAATGTTGCCACCCTTCAAACCAGCCTCTTCTTGCCTCCTGAAGTTTTTGTCGTGGAAGACTCTTTTTCTTGTAGCGGTTACTTCAGCTCGGAGAGTGTCAGAGCTGCAAGCACTGTCAATTAAACCGCCTTACTTAATTTTCCACCCAGATAGAGTTTCTTCTGAACAAATCCGTCCTTCCTTCCTAAGGTATGTTCTGTCATAAATATTAATCAGTCCATTGAACTCCCTACTTTCTTCAAAAACCATACCAGCAAGTTGGAATATATGCTGCACAAGTTAGATGTCCACAGACAGCTAAGATTTTATTTGGACAGGACTAAAGACTACAGAAAAACAGATCAACTTTTTGTTGCATTTGCAGACAATAAAAAGGGCATGGCAGTTACAAAACGTACGCTTTCTAAATGGCTTACTGATTGTATAGCCTTTGTGTATTCTAAGTCAAATCAGGCCTTGCCCACCAAACCTAAAGGCCATTCTACTAGGTCCGTTTCCACTTCCTTGGCTCATGCAGCTCACCTGCTTTTGGACACGATTTGTGCAGCAGCCACGTGGTCTAAACCACATACTTTCATCGCTCATTATAGGGTTGACAAAGCCTCCAAAGACAGGACATCTTTTGGTTCCACTGTGCTCAGGAACGTTCTTCCATGAGTCACTCAGGGTGACGGAGCTAGGGACGCTACCCGTGTGTAAGAACAAATGGCGAGATTGAACACTCTCACATAAAGAAGTTATGTTCTTACCATAATGTTCCATGTGGAGTGTTCATCTTGCCTTTGTTCTTACATTCCCCCCCTTCCCTCCCTCACGTGTTTGGAAGAATGAGTAGGACTAGAGTCTGGTCCACATGTCTTTACCTCTTCCGGGTATATATATATATTACTTTTTACCTCATAGGGTATATATTCGTTACCCTTTAGTTTATTTGTCAGTGAGATGGTGTCTCTGAATTTTTGTAGCAGTATGTAGCCTTAGCACCTCAGGTTTATTGTTAGTCTGGTTTGCCTGCAAACTAGATCTGAGTAATGGCAGGGAGGATTGTGGGATATAGCCTGGTCTCGAGCTTCTCTAAGATGCAGAGCTTTGCTATGTGGCCGACTCGGAGCCGAGGATCAGCTCCGAACCCGTGTGTAAGAACAAAGGCGAGATGAACACTCCACATGGAACATTATGGTAAGAACATAACTTCTTTTTATCCACACTGTGTTACATAAAAAATATGTCTAGGAATTTCTGTATAAGACTGTTGTAAGTACAAGATCAGATTGTACAACCAAGAGAGACTTAGAAAGAAAACACTGAAGGAACAGACAGCAGTTTCTAGATAGCTCGCTCTGATGAAACACAAATTGTCGTATTTTTAGCACACACAGCTATGGCTTGAATCCTGGGATTGGTAGTAAGCTGTATGCATAATAATTTTAAATAGGAATCTGGGAATATGTGTAGAAACAGTCAAGTAGTGTTAACAAACATTCCCTCCACAGGTCTTTTAGATAAGAAAGCTAACTGCCTGGCAATAAAGTTTTAAATCCTGGACTGGTTGTGTTTACTCTGGTATTGTATTGCCTGACATGTAGCATTCACCAAGACCTGATATTAGAATAGTACTGTTGTGTCAACCACTGTTTCTCACACTGTGCTACATAAAAATATGTCTATGAATGTCTGTATAAGACTGTTGTAATTACAAGGTCAGATTGTACAATCAAGAGAGACTTAGAAAGAAAACACTGAAGGAACAGACAGCAATTTCTAAATAGCTCACTCTGATGAAACAGAAATTGTTGTATTTTTAGCAGACACAGCCAGGGTTCGAATCCTGGGAGTGGTAGTAATGTGTATACATAATTATACCTCTCAATTGTACAGATTTTCCCAGAATGTCTAGATAATTGGCTTATATTTTTGGCCTGTTCCTCTTTTTTCCTGGCAAATCACTGGGATGATCTCAGGATTGTAATCACCAAATAATGACATACATTTGAGTGTCAGACCTCAAATCCTTCATAAAATGTATATTAAAACAAATCCTGTTACTCTAGCAACTGTCTAAAAGTTTATAAGAGCAATATTTAAAATATGTCCCTATGTGCATATATATATATATATATATATATATATATATATATATATATATATATATATATATATATATATATATATATGTATATATATATATATATATATATATATATATATATATATATATATATATATATAAATGGGTCTACTGTAAAAGACCGAAAATCCACTTGTTCAAAAAAGAACAATGAATCCTCAGTTACACGAAAGGGCACTTAAGTGAAAGTGCATTTCTGCAAAGTACGGTTCAAAAAACCGTTAAGGAACACAGATGCTGAAGCACACTACAGTGGGGAAAGGGAATTTACGTGTTTCCCCTATGTAATGCGATCTCGGAGTTGGTATATATATATATATATATATATATATATATATATATATATATATATATATATATATATATATATATATATATATATATATATATATATATATATATATATATATATATATATAAGCATATTCATATATATATATATATATATATATATATATATATATATATATATATATAAGCATATACATATAGATATATACATATATATATATATATATATATATATATATATATATATATATATATATATATATAGCTATATATGCATGTATACCTATATAACATATGCCCATAACATGTAGTGGAGTCATACCTCAGCACCATAACTCACAACCTCTTAGTGCAAGGGAACATAATGTAAGTATTTCAGTTATAAATGTAGAATGTTGCTGCAGTAACAGAGGTTGTGTCAACAGACATGTTGCGTAGGAAGGCTCTTCTGATATTGACATGTACTCCATCAGTTACTGACAGACATCATAAAATCATCATGATCCTGTGGAATACAGCAGAAATATTATCAATAAATGTGGACAGTCTGAAACAATCTGGTCAGTCCAGAGGTATACACAGAACACCTTAGTGCAAGACGTGTGGACCAAGCCTGACAAAGGGGATGTTTACAGCCATGAAAATGGGGAATATAATGCAAATACTGGAGTAGATAAGCTCACACATTTGATGCATTCACACCCTTCTGTCTGTCCTAACACATATTAACTGGAGGAGCAGAGGTCCCAAGTCCACATACTTCCAACTAGTTAGTGACATACATCTTCACAGCATCTCACTGCTTTTTTTAGAAATACACAACACATGTGGTGGCCAGGCAACAGTACAGCTGACAAATATCTGGACATAACATCACACTAGGTAAATATACTGAGCTGCTAAGCATGTCACCAAGCATTGTGTAAACTATAGGCAAACTGCCACAACACTCACCCAAGTTTCCTATGGGGAAATACACATGTAATTCAGAAATAGCAGGCACTACAGGCATGTAACAGCATGGAGTAACAGACACCAGTGTGAAAGTGTATACCCACAACCAATCTCAACACAGTCACATTATGGTAAGCCTAATTAACAGTACAGTATATGGACTGTGTGAACAAAGCCATCCTCATATTTGCCACTCACACACTAACCCTACATATACTGGCCAAATTCACAGTGTAGTCTGATGCCTGACTGTGGTATAGGACATGTCTCAGTCTGGTGCTACAAACATATATGCTGATAGGGTACCAGAGACTGGAGCAGCATGCAATGTCAGATAGAACAGGACCAAGAACACTGACATCTACCACAGTCTGTACACAGGCCAAGTAACATATTCACAATACACCGCTACACAGTACTGACACTCTATCAACAATCACCATAAGTACACAGACCTCATGTGCAAACTACAACAGAATGTCCAGGTTTTGTCCTCAAATATAAGGCCTACTATACATAACATGCCTGGCAGTCTGATATATCACTGGCTTGTTATCAGGAATGATGTCAGTAAATAATGATATACTGTACATATCCACCTCTTACTGCATGACATATGGACAAAGGGTGACAGACTTGGGGAACAGATTCACAAACACAGGGCCAATATTGACATATTGCTGTGATAAACTGAGAAAATTGCTGGTTTAACAGGGTTTGTTGTGACATATCTCTTTTGATGGATATGATGTCAGTAACACACATGGATCTCACCATTTACTCACTGCAATCATCAGAGTATGCCACTGCATTTCTAAAGACAGGACATGTGTGAGTAACACATCACATCTAAGAATCCAAACACTGGCCAGTCTGCAGATAGCCCTACATGTGAGAGTTTCCTCAACCACATAACACTGTCATGGCAGATTTTAAATCATGCAGAACGGCCATAACCACAAAAACCCTGATAAAACAACATTACTTCAAATCTAGAACAGCAATACTTACATTCTATCCCCATGTCTGGAACATCCCCCTCCTGTTTGTTGGTCTGTCTCCACAGTTTATGTTATAGGAGGTATTTCCAACTACCCTCTGTGATGTTTGTCAGACACCCACATATGGTCCTGCTGACAGTGAAGGAAAAGGGCCAACACCCACATGAAGTGCTTAGTTATAGGAGTGTGTTTCCATGCAATTGGCTATAGGAATGATACCACAGCTGTTCCATATGCAATTAGCAAGTGGGGGACTCCAATTCGTGCACAGGCCATCAGCTGATCATGAGCATTGCCTACAAAATTCAAGCTGCTGCCTATGCAAAACAGATGTATTTTTCCACATCTACCAGAGAGGGAGAGAGTGAGAGAGATAGAGAGAAAGTAAGAAAGAAAGGGAGAAAGAGCCAAGTGTGTTTGTGTATGATCTGTGGGTGGAGAGTGGTATCTGGGTATTATAACGGTTGCCTATATTGTTTACAAATCCATACTGTCACATAGTAATTGCACATGGTAGTACACATTTATGGCTCTGGATTGGATACAGCAACCTCTATGGTGTTTTAAAACTGTTGGCCTTGCAATGTGGACATTGGAACATATAGGTCCTCAATAAAATAATGTAGCAAAACCCACACTGCAATGGATCCTGTCATTACACAATCACCCCAACACCCACACAAGATAGGGATCACACACACACACACACACACACACACACACACACACACACACACACACACACACACACACACACACACACACCAGTGCTGAGTTTCAAACCTCTACCTGGCTATGTATTGCTATTACAGTGTTATACAGTTATTGCAAGTACCACAGAACTTACATCTAGTAGAGCTATCTAAAGGTATCTTTGAAGGTGAATAACATCATCAGCAGTGCTAAAGGAGGGGTAAGGGAAGTGTAGTAAGTGTGAATGTCCACAAAATCAGGTGTCAACAAAGACACACCCACACTCTCTGACACAAATGCACACATTAACACAGTTAGCAGAACCAGGATTAGAACTCCTACCTAACTAGTTTTCTACACGACAGTATTATGCAGTTATCGTAATTGCCACAGAGCTTATAGAGCTGAAATGTTGCCAAAGGGTTATTTCAAGGTGACTGACATCAGCAGGCATGCTAAAGTAGGGCAATGGGAGGTGTAGTGAGTGTGAATGGTCTCAAAATCATTCATCTCCACACATACACACACACACACACACACACACACACACACACACACACACACACACACACACACAGGCACACACTTGCCAGTACTGAGATCCATAGGTTCATTGCTTCACAGGTGTGTAGTAGATGAATGGGCCTGAAGGCTCTACAAGGCTAGGTCAAGGAAATACCTTGGCGTCAGGCCACATGACAATACTCCCCAGTGTGGCTCAGGGGTGTAGTCCCCGGAGTGGTCCCCAAGGGTGGGTATTGTATTCACCATCCACTCATCTGGGTTACTATTGTGGGTGGTCAGTGATGTGCACTGCTTCCCATGTATGTGAGTTATATTCCCTAACATGGACAGTGTCTGGGTTGTGCACTTGTTCTTTGACGTGTGGAAGTCTACTTGAGGTCTCTGAGGTATGTTGTGTGGACAGATTATTATCTTCTGATGTAGCATTCCTGACCTCATTTGGTGAGACCTGGCCATGTAACTGAGGTTGTGCTTGCACCTACATTGACAGCATGATACAGATATTCAGTGGAGTTAGTGGTATCTGTCCATACAGGGCATGTGTATATGGCATGGTATTCCTTTTGTGGTGTACATTTGCAGACTCTACAATTGTTGCAGGCATCCAGTGGGGAACATGGCAAAAGGGCCACTCTACACATTTGCTTAGCTACTGAAGAGATGGAACAGGGTGCCATGTCCTTTTACTTGCTGGATAACACACACTGGTCAGGAGATGTAACACATCAAAGTACTTTCTGATGTCAGTGGCACTGTTGTGGCCAACAGGCATGTAGTCCACTGCAATCACACCGTGGTTACTATCTGTGAGGCAATATACAGGGAACTACCAGTATAGTGGCTATTGCCTAGCCAAGTGTGTTTGTGTATGAGATGTGGGGGGAGAGTGTTCTCTGAGTAATAGAAGGGTTGCCTATATTGTTCACTAATCCATACTGTCACATATAGGGTCATGGATTTTCTGCACCGACCTCACTGGTGTTTGATATCTGTTGGCCCTGTAAGGTGGACATTGTGGCATATACTAGGTCCTCAACATAATAATTTAGCAAAACCCATCCCACAATGGATCCTGTTATTACACAATCACAACAACCCCACCACAGGATACTGATAACAGACACACTTGCCAGTACTGAGATTGGAACCCCTACCTAGCTATGTATTACTACTATACTGTACTGCATTTATCGCATATGCCATGGATCTTATAGGATGCATGTTGTCCCAAGGTACTTCTAAGGTGAGGAACATCACTAGCCCTTGTAAATACTGGCATGGGTGATGTAGTGGGTGAGAGATCCCAAAAATAATTTTACCCTACACACACATCTACATTTGCCACGGGTGAGGTTCAAACCTTTATCTGAGGATCTTTACAGACCATTATGGTTGCACATTTACCACATGCACCACTGACCTAACATGGTTTAGAGATGGCAACAGGTACTTCTAAGGTGGATGACATCTGCAGGACTGCTAAAGTCAGGCACTGAGATGTGTACTGGGTGTAAATGAAGCCAAACTCTTTGAGGTACAGACATACATATGTACACACATAAGCACTTGCCATGGATGAGATTCAAACCCATACCTATGTAGTTACTGCTACAACATTGTTCCAGATTTACAGCATGCACTATGGAGCTTATATGTTGGAGACCTATGCCAATGTATCTTCGAAGGTAAATAACATCAGCAGCAGTGCTAAAGGAGGGGTACAAGGAGAGTAGTAAGTGTCAATGTCCATAAAAATCAAGTATCATCAAAGACACGCACACTCTCTCACACAAACACACACAGTTTCACAGATGCTATGTCTGGGATTAGAATGCCTACCTAACTAGTATGCTATACTATAGCATTACACAGTTATCTCAAGCGCCATAGATCTTATATGTTGGAGAGCTCTCCAAAGGTATCTTTGATGCTGACTAACAGCAGCAGTGCTAAAGGAGGGGTAAGGGGAGAGTAGTAAGTGTCAATCTCCATAAAATCCAATATTATCCAAGACACACACACACACACACACACACTCACACACACACACACACACACTCACACACACACACACACACACACACACACACACACACACACACACACACACACACACACACACACACACACACACACACACACACAAACACACACTGTCTTACACAAACACACACTGTTTCATAGTTGCTATGTCTAGGATTAGAACACCTACTTAACTAGGTATGTTATACGATAGTATTACACAGTTATCATCAGCGTCACAGAGCTTATATGTTAGAAGCTGTCCAAAGGTATCTTTGAAGGTGACTAACATCAGCAGCAGTGTTAAAGGAGGGGCAAGGGGAGAGTAGTAAGTGTCAATGTCCATAAAATCAGGTATCATCAAATACACACACACACTCTCACACAAACATGCATAGTTTTACAGTTGCCATGTCTGGGATTAGAACTCCTACCTAAATAGTATGCAACACTACAGCATTACTCAATTATTACAAGTGCCACAGAGCTTATAAGGCTGGCATTTCTCCAAAGGGTTATTTCAAGGAGACTGACATCAGCAGGCATGCCAAAGTATGGCAATGGGAGGTGTAGTGAGTGTGAATGGCCTCAAAGTTATTCATCTACACACACACACACACACACACACACACACACACACACACACACACACACACACACACACACACACACACACACACACACACACACACACAGAGTTTCACAGTTGCCATGTCTCAGATTAGAACTCTTATCTAACTAGTTTTCTACACTACAGTATTACACACATATTGCAAGTGCCACACAGCTTATAGAGCTGAGACTTGGCCAGAGGGTTATTTCAAGGTGACTGAAATCAGCAGGAGTGCTAACATGGGCAATGGGAAGTGCAGTGCGTGTGTGAATGGTCCATAAATCATTCCTCTGGAAACACACACACACACACACACACACACACACACACACACACACACACACACACACACACACACACACTCAGTCACACACAAATTTACATTTGACAGGACTGGGTATACAAGTGCTAGATGAATACTGATTTGTACTATCATGTTACACAGTTATCACAAGCCCCACAGACACTATGGGGCTGAGGGCTATCAAAAGTAATGTGTGTAGTGATTGACATCAGCACATCATGTGATATCAGCCACTTGGATGTGTGGTGGGTGGGACAGGACTCATAATGGAACTCTCTCTGTCACTGTCTGTCTCTCTCTTCCCCACATCTCTGTGTGTGTATGTTTGACATATTATAGTGTGCTGGCCTTGGATATGTGTGAGTATTCCTATCCAATGTGTCTGCAAAGCATGACTGGTGTACAATGTGGTATGTGTGCACAGACATCTGCGACTGACAGATATGTATAGTCCACTGTGCTGTCAGAAATGAGCTTCATTTCTCTAAGTGTAGGAGCATGCCCAGTATGACCTACTGTATTGAGTGTGTGAATCCATTCCAGGTAGGTTGTACTCCAGTCCAGGGTTTGGTGATCTACACCTACAGCTAGCAACCTGTTCCTGGAGGATATCTGTAGATAGGTTGACAATATGGAGTCACAATGGGCGACAGAGCGTGGGATACTTGTAACTATTGATGTCTGCGCTGCTTGTGTTACATGGTTAGTGTTAGCAGAGATATTCAGACATATATATTGTTTTACATTGCGAAGTATTATGTCATCAACTACTGACAGATATACTTATTTGCTCACAGTTATTTCCTGGGAAATACAAGATGAATGAAGATGTGTCCGGTATTGTGGTCTGCAGCCTACATATTCTTGCACACTCATGCCATTCTGGAGGGGTAGCTGCAGATACTTGCTGATGGGTCTGTGTAAATGGTCCAGCACCTTGGTACTGTGGTGGCTGAGGATCTCCTTCTTGTACATATATCGGCATAACAGAATGGCCATATCCTGCTGTGGCCATACCTCTCAGCTATACAGATTCACCCAGGTTACCAAGAGGCAGGGCTCATATATCTGGTCAGTTCCCCTTCACACTGTGGTTTATGAGCAGGTTTGTAGCCACCCATTACTGGGTTTACAGGCATGGGTAGTATGGGCATACATCAGAATTTCAGACTTCACGCACTCCATGACGTCCATGCTTCTACACCCATCCCCACTCTGTTAGTCTATCCTCTTCCTAACATTATGCAAGTGATATCTGAGAAGTATCCCTATAGTTGTCCCTTCATCCCAGCGGTATTTAGGGGTTGGTCCACAGTTCAAACAGTAGGACATGGTGGGCATGCTACTGGGATTTGTCAACATGGCCTTGCATTTGTGTTCTGTTGACTGTGTTATATTGTTAGTTGGGACCGCATGAGATAACATACATTGGCACTACGGGTGAGGCACAGGTCTTTGACAGAGGACTGTAGGCCAATTGGTAATGATGCAGGCCATCTGTAACAGGCCAGTGCATTCTATCACTCCTTCATTCCCTGGCTGCGAGCCATTGGATTCCCCCTGGGGTGACAGGGTAAGTGTGCGAGGTGTTAATGGCAATAGTTCCTGTCCATATTAATCTATTGGTCTGGATGCTGGCAGGGTGCTGCTTACAGCTAAGGACACACCTGCATAGGACACCTCTTCAGCATGCTGCATTCTGTGGGTATTCCCATATGGAAGTGGGGGGTCATACTGTACTCATTCCCAACAGCAAGGATATGACCTGTGATAAACCTGTGGTGGGTCTATATTAGAACATCGAAGTTTCACAACTTCGAATGTTCTAATATCGACCCCTATTCATTGAACGCTGAAAATAATGAAGCTGTGGAACACCGAATTTCTTCCTAGGGAAGGAATTCGGTTGGCCGTTCCTGTGGCTTTGCTATGTTCAGCACTGTTGTGGAAATTTACAGGTTGGGATCAGGTAAGTGTGCCACTGTGTGGACGTGAGGGTTAGGGAGTGGGGTGGGTGAGTTAGGGTTAGGGCATGGGTCAGGTAAGTGTGCGATTGCGTGGACATGAGGGTTAGGGTGGGGTAGGTGAGTTAGGGTTAGGGCGCAGGTCAGGTGAGTGTGCGATAGTGACGGACCTTAGGGTTAGGGTTTGCGTTAAGGTAAGTGGATAGCTAGTGGTGTGTGTACAGTTTAATGTAAGGTTAGATGTAGGATTTTAGGTGTATGTGTGTGGATTGCTGTTTGTTTGGTGTATTTGTGTTGTGTGTATGTGTGTTGGAACAGCAAATTTTTTTCCCTTGGAAAAAATTTGCTGTTCTGCATGTTCGATGTTGTCAGCATTCACTGAATAGGGGTCGATATTAGAACATTCGACGTTTTTAAAAGTCAATGTTCTAATATAGACCCACCTGTAGCTGATGGTGGGGTGAGCTGAGTGCATGTGTGATACGGAAGCTTCTTGCAGCTGACTCACAGATATACATGGGACATTCCCCTTATTCTGCCTTGTGTGGGGACATAGGCAGTCTCTCATTACTTCATAACTGTGCCTTTTGTGGTCTGACACTGATTGGCCAGACTACATCAGTATTCCATACTACACAGACAACTAATGTGCTGCTAACCTGTATGTACAATTCCAAAGGTGGGTGCACTTGACAGTTACATTTTATGCACTCTAAACACAATCAAAGTGATGGTCAGTAGAGCGTAGTCTCTGGACACAATATCTAATAGTATTCGCCACAAGCACATCCAAAGCACTACTCAACGGCTACATATAAAATCAATGAATTTATTGGTGAGCACTTTCATGGTGTTGACACACCACTTCTTCAGACCTAAAAAACAACTATACTAAACACTGCTTAAATACCATTTAATCACAGACACATCCAAATCTTTTCAAGTGTCATCATTCCACTGTGTGCTAAACTCACAGTGCCTAAAAACAGAGTTATACTCAATAATCATATATAAAAATAAGCACAAAATAGAAAATAAAAACTAAAACACATCATAATTAGTACATATCCAATGTTCACCTTCTTTAAAAACATATAAAAATATATAAAAAGACATTGTGTTAGTATCATTGATATGCACTACAGTAAAATACGAATATATCAAGGCAAAATTCCCTATATAATCAATACTGACAGGCCTGCTATAAAATATAATATTGTGTTCGTAATAGAAAGTTATTGTCCTAAGCAATACATAGTCCAATACAGGACCTAAAAACAGCAGGTTTACCTATGTATTGGTCTGGACTTCAATATGGGTTTGAGGGGTACCTTTTCATTCAACCCCCTCCCCTTATCTGCTCGAAGCCTCAATATCCACCTACTCTCTGTTGTCTCAGTCTGGTTAACTATATCATCACCACATTCATTACCATATACCATTTCTATTACCTGGAACCTGAAGCTGTGACTAGCATCAGTCTTGTTAACATGCCTTGCCAATGCATTAGTGTTACCTTTATTTCTAATTTTCAATAAGTGCTCTCTGATTCTATATCTCAGCTTTCTATTGGTTTTACCCACATAGTAAGCGGAGCATATGTTACATACAGCCAAATAAACAATATTAATACTATTGCAATTTGCCTTCACCTTGAAGAAAAAATCTCTCCTAAGGTCCGGATGTGAAAACACATTATTTGTGTCGATATATCGACACTGATTACAATTCAAACATGGGACCATCCTCATCCTATCACCATAAAGCTTGGGCTCTTGTTTATCTTTGGGATAACAACATTTGTTTCAAGGATTTCTCATTTTTATATAGAAACGATGGTCTATTGCCCACTATTGATCCTATCTGAGGATCCTGTGTGAGTATTGGCCAATATTTCCGAATGACATCAGTGACAACTCTCACATCACTAGAATAATCAATGGGTGCTCTCACATACCTCTTCTTAGGTCTTCCACCTTTTGCATGCTCACCATTACTGACCATCTCCCTTTCAGAGAAATAATGTTTCCCTGTATCACTCCTAAGCTCCCCGACATTGGAAACTACTTCAGAGACTTCTGCTTTATTATATCCCCTATTAACAAACCTCTCTTCTAATACCTCCATCTCAGTATTGAATCTCCCTTCCTCAGTGGTCAGTCTGGAGGTTCTTAATGCCTGCCCCTTAACCACATTACTGAAAATGTGGTGGGGGTGCATGCTAGTCCTATGCAATAGATGATTCCTATGACATTCTTTCCTATGTATCTTGGTAGAGAGTATCCCTTTATCATCCCAGTATACACATACATCAAGAAAGTTCATTTCGTCATGTGAAAGACTAACCTCAAATTCAAGAAAATTTGTGGTGCCATTTATATATTCACAAAAATTACTCAATCCTGTTAAATTACCATTCCATAAAATGAAGAGGTCATCTACAAAATGTTTGTAGAAGATAACCTGACTCCACATACTGTTCAACAATACAAACTGTTTTTCCCAACTAGCCATTACTAAATTAGCGTAGCTGTTGGTACAAGACGTGCCCATAGCTACGCCCTCTAGTTGCAAGTATAACTTATGTTGAAACATCAATACATTGTTCTCCAAAATAATCATCATTAGATGAGTAAGTAAATCAATTTGTCTCCCATCATAGCTCCGATCATCAAGTAAATAATCTCTCAGCATTTCAACCCCCTGTCCATTGGGGATACATGTAAACAAAGACTTTACGTCTAAAGTGACAAAGATCACTTCACCCTGCATTAATAGGGAAGTTTTGTTGAATCTAAACAGATCTTCCAAAAGCTGTTTGGAATCTCTGAGAATATTCAAGTTTTTATTGACTACTGGTCTCAACTTCTTCTCCACATAAATGGAGCAAGGCTCAGTAATCCAATTTCTCCCAGAGACTATAGGCCTCAAAGGTGGGTAAGCTGCATTTTTATGAATCTTGGGTAAGCTATTTATCACCAGTATCATAGGTTTTCCTACTTTAAAATAATCATATAAATCTGAGTCAATAGTATGTTCTAACATCATATCATAACAGAGATGTTCTACTTTGGGGATCAGTTTCCTTACTTCAGTGAAACTGATCTCACTGTACACATTGTGATCTGATAACAATTGATGCATGGTCTTATTATAGTAATCAGTATCCATGATTACTATTGGGCCCCCCTTGTCCGCCGGTTTCAAAATAATTTCAGCATCCTGCTGTAACTTAGTTAGAGCTTCCTCGTCTGACTTACTCATGTTAAAAAATCCTCCCTTTCTCTGTCCATTAAGCTTATCAAATAACTCTGCTTCACATAACTCTGCTTGGTAGTAACTTGATTAAAGTGTAGCTATCATTCTAAGTCTTTTGGATTAAGCACTTGGGCTTCAGACCAGTTGTTTTACATTAAGAAGGTTTGTGGCCTGCACTGTGGTGGCAGGACAGGTAGCTTACATCCTTCTAAGTTGGGAACTGCTGATTGAGGGCTCAGTTTCTGTTATTCTAAAAGTGTATTAGTTCTGGTTTAAGCACTTTGGCTTCAGGCCAGTTATTTTACATTAAGAAGGTTCGTGGTCTGCACTCTTGTGGGAGGAGAGGCTGGACTCTGCCCTTCTCAGCTGGGAATTTCTGGTTAAAGGCTTATAGTGCCTGCATATTTGAACTGTTTCTTACTGAAATTGGTACACCTTGTTTGCTGTAGCACAGACTAGATCCAGGCCTGCTGAATCTAGCTTTGTTTGTATGCTTGTTGTTTGTTTGCTTGTTATTTCCCTGAAATGCTAATTCCACCTAAAACGCGGCTTTTCAGCACTTCTGTGGATCCCTAGTGATATCTGCATTGCTTACTGTACTTATTTCCTTGTTTCACTTGAAAGAAAGTTACTGTTTGTCATTTTTGCATTTACGTTACCTGTAACACATTGCATTTAAGTTACCTGGCACTTGCTCACTAAAGCAATTATATAGGTCAGCACTAAAAAATTAAAAGCACTACACCCTCACAAACGAGTACCTTGTTCCCCATTGGCCCTTTTTTTCAATTATAAAGGAATTCCCAATACTATTCTAGCATGTCCAAAGGTCAGTTGTCAATCTCCTCTCTGGTCCAGCTAGTGAATCTGGGAATCTTGAGGCAATGTTACAACTGCCTCATGTACACAGACAACCCTCTCCTCCTCCCAACAAATTCCAACACATGTGAGAGATGCAACCATATAGCCAAACTGGAGGCTAAGCTCTCTCAACTCAGTACTGGCGTAACCAGTCAGGAGGAAAAGGAAACCACACTCACTACAATTCCAGTCTCACATAGACCTACCAAGACAGCAAACCAAACACATAAACACACAAAAACATACTCGGAGGCTCTAAATAAAAATCTGCCTAAGCAGCAGAGACCTCCAAAGCAGACACCCAAGCAACCGCTACCCCAAAATAAAACTCGTGCCATACATAGCTCACAAAGCCAGTGTGCCGAACAGTCACTAAACAACACACCTGATACACTTGTAATAGGTGACTCTATCGTCAGGCACACTGACGTCCCGCTCACCACGCTGAACAAGGAGAAGGTCACGGTGAGCTGCCTGTCGGGCGCTAGGATCCACCACATAACAAAAGCACTCAGGTCACTCCAAGGCAAGTACAAATATGACTCAGTCATTGTCCATGCTGGTGTGAATGACCTGAGACATACCTCCCTGGACTACATGAAAAGAGACATAGAGGAGCTCTCTGAGCATGTAGTCCAGGCCGGTATGACCCTGACCTTGAGTAGCATCTTACCCTCACCAAGAATGATGCCACAATATGAAGACAAGATGATCAATTTCAACAATTGGCTTAAGTATTGGTGTCATTCAAAGGGGATCCAATGCCTGTCAGCCTGGGATGACATGCTCGACAAGCCACGATGCTTTGCTAGGGACGGCTTGCACCTATCACCCCTGGGCTTTCGGATATTGGCAAAGGCTCTTGCTACCCCCATAGTGCCTTTTTAGGCAAGGCTCAAAAGACAAACCCACCTCCATAGGTATCACAAGGGATAAGAAACTAAGAGTAATGCTACTCAACGCCAGAAGCCTAAACCTCAAGATGCATGCACTCAAAACTCTCCTTAGCATGGAGAACATCGATATCTGTGCAGTAACAGAAACCTGGTTCAAGGCTCCCGAGAGCACCCCAGCACTACCAGGTTATACCTCATACCATGCTTTTCGCCCCAAAACTTGGACCGAACCACAAAAGGAGGGGAGTATCAATATTCACAAAGATACCCACACCTCCAGGTTGGTGGCACAGCACGAAGCATCAGAGACTATCCATGTGCAACTAACAGTGGGTAAAACTGCCTTCCAGTTTATAGCCTGCTACAGACCACCCTCCCAAACCCAGGAACTCCACTCGGCCTTCCTGAGAACACTGGAAAATATGAAGGTCTCTCCAAACACCATTATATTGGGCGACTTCAACTACCCAAACATAGACTGGGAGCATTACTCTAGCTCCAATACCCTAGCCCAAAGGTTCCTAGAATTTATAAACTCAAATGCTATGGAACAACTTGTTACCACTCCCACAAGAGGGGAAAACATACTGGACCTAATCATCACCAACATGGGGACTCTATGCTCCAGACCAGAAGTGTATCCCTCACTGGTAAGATCAGACCATAAACTAATCTCACTGGATATTCACATCCCAACCCCACTCCCTGCCCAGAAAACCACAGTGAAAAACTTCTCTAAAGCAAATTTCACACTCCTCAAAACCGAGGTGGAATCCTTCAAAGCCCCCGGGCCTGTGGAAAATATGGCCCAGACCACAGAATCCTTTATAAACGCATTCTATGAACACCTTCAGGAATGCATGGATCATGCAATCCCAAATAAAACCAAGACCCAATCCTCCAAAGGCAGATGTCCTGTCTGGTGGACCCCAGCCATAAACAAACTATACAATAGAAGGAGGAAGCTACTGCATGATAGAGCAAAATCCCAAAAAGGGAAGGCATCTCTGATCAGTATTAGCAAAAAACTATAGGCACTCATAAAATCGTCTAAGGCCAGCTTCGAGAGAAAAATTGCACAGGACACTAAGGATAATCACGAGGCTTTCTTTAGTTATGTTAGGAACCTGGGTGGGAATTCCCAGATATGCTCAGAATTAGTCCAAAATGACAAAAAATACACCGAACCCACAGACATTGCCAACATCCTAGCTGACAGGTTCAGCGCAAACTTCTACCCCCCTCCCCACCAAAAGGGTAAATATCTATCCCAGCAGAGTGCTGCCCCCTGACATCTCAGATGCTCAGGTAAGAGCCGCCCTCTCCAAAGCAAAAAGCACAGCATCAATGGGACCAGACGGTGTCCCGGCTGCCCCTACATGAACTCCAAGAAGAGCTAAACCCAAACATAAAACTACTGTTCAATCTCAGCCTTACTACAGGATATATACCCAAAGAGTGGCATACAGCAACAGTGGTCCCTCTCCACAAAGGTGGTGCCTCAACGGATCCTGGAAAGTATCGCCCCATAAGCCTGACTAGCTTGGTCTGCAAAGCTATGGAAAGGATCATCATGGACCTTATAAATAAAGATATTGGGGACCTACAGACACTGGATCCTACCCAGTTCGGCTTTGTTAAGGGCAGATCCTGCCTCTTAAACCTGGTCGATTTCTTTGAAACAGTCACCAAGGCCAAAAAGCCTTCGATGCAATACCCCACTCAGGCATTATAGATAAGCTCTAAAATCACTATTATCTCCAAACGAATGAAAGCAAAAGATACCACGGCCGGACTGCCAAAAAACGTTTTTTAAAAACTTTAATTGAACGCTTATAGATAAGCTCACCAGCTTAAATATAACCCCCTATGTCACTAGATGGGTTGCAAACTGGCTCAAGGACAGAACCCACATGGTTAGAATTGCTGGAGCCATGTCAGACTCCAAACCAGTTACAAGTGGCATCCCACAAGGCTCAGTCTTGGGACCTCTCTTGTTCGGTATATATTTCTCAGAGGTACAGGCCAACACGGAAGGACTGTGGCTAACCAAGTTTGCAGATGACTGTAAACTGGGCGCCATAATCAACTCCCCAGCCGACACAAGCATCCTCCAAAGGGGCCTCATAGAAACAGACAACTGGTGCCAGAGCCATGGCCTCAAGCTAAACGCCAAAAAGTGTATAGTCATCCCCTTTGGCAAAAACAAAGTGCCCACAAATTACCACATAAGTGGTAATCCATTAAGCACGGAAGAAGTAGTTAGGGACCTGGGGACCCAAGTTGATAGCAATCTCTCATTTGACAACCACGTGGCCAAAGTGGTTAGAAAAACATTTTATATAGCCCACCTAATCATGAAGGGATTCACATCTAGATCAGGGGAGGTCATCGTGCCTCTTTACTCATCCCTCATCAGGCCCATAATTGAGTACAATACCCCTTTTGGGATGTACCTTACCAGACACCTGCAGCAACTGGAAAGACCCCAAAAGTACCTCACCAAGAGGATCAAAGGGCTCAAACAGATGCCATATGCTGCCTGGTTAAAGAAACTTCAGCTCTACTCAGTGGCATACCACCTGCTCAGAGGCGATCTGTGCCTGACATATAAAGCCATGTCCAACCCGGAATTAATGGACATGCTGCACCTCAGAAAATCCAAATCCCATCGAGCTACGTGCTCGAGAGACTTGAACCTCAGCACTGAAATAAATAGGACATGCTGGAGGGACAGATTCATAACCTAGAGGCTCCCTTTACTCTGGAATAAAATCCCAGTCCAGGTTAGGCAGAGTCCCTCATTGACTCTCTTCAAGAGGAATCTTGATGAGTGGATGGGGGATCACAGGTTTACCCTGGGTATCACTTCTGTGTCACTGTTAGACAGAGGCACAGTATACTAACCTCAAAAAAGGGCATAGCAAAATTAATTTAAAATGGGTGGTGAAAGCCAAACACACTCTGGCTAGGCTTATAAATGCCCTATGGCAGATAGCCTAGTATGAACCTATGAACCTATGAACAGTGAGAAAGCCTCAACCGTTGTATTAATGGGTGGTATAAAAGTACTCTATTTCCTATACTCATGTGCAACCTCCCCTTCATCTTTAAACATAATCTCTAACAACACATTCCTATTAAACATTTTAAGGTTAAACAAAGTTTCTGTTACTTCTGTCCTCCTGGACGGTATAAACGATAGTCCTTTGTTTAATAATACACATTGAGCATTAGTCAAAGTTTTCTGAGAAATGTTCCAAACAAGGTTGTCATCCAATATTCCCATGTGGCTGTGACTAGATCGTTCTAGTTGACACTCATTTCCATTCATTTCTTGTGGACTTTCAGCTGAAATTCCCAGTCTGGGACTCTGTAATTCTGTAAAGGAAATGCTGCTATCAATAGTCAGTGCTGGAACATCTATGTGCAGCTCTAAGTTCTCCTTCTGTCATTCTGCCACGTACGGCCTGGAAAGTCCTGTGATAGTTTTCGTCTCATCCGACTTCTGCTTCCATCTCTGGGAGTCGGATCTTTGTCCAACCGGATAGGCAGCGTTAGAAATACCTGCTTCTCCTTAGGCGATCCTGTCACTTGCAATACTGCTTCCTGCGTAGATGGTGGTTGCTCTTTTCTCTCCACTTGGTCACCTCTATCTAGGGAAGCCTTCTTGTTCAAATTACCTGCTTCTCTGATATCCAAAACACTCACTGGCGCAGCATTGGATTTCCGTTTAGCCCCTAATCTCTCCTCAACGGGCACAAATTCATTGATATTCACATTGACATTAGAAACTTCACTAATTCCAGTCAATGGTTGTGCATTTAAGGTACATGTTACTGCATTTCTACACAGGATTGTGGGGGGGGGGGGGCACCTGATGACTTTAAACATTTGCTATGACTGTACTGGTATTTTAGGTACTCTGTTGGGTTCCATTTCATATTGTATTCTGACCTATCATGCAGACTGGAGGCATATCAGTAGAGTATATATCTTAGGTTTTATTGTCCTACATTTTAGTTTCAGACTTCTTACCCTTCAGAACTAACATACAACTGCCAGACCTGTTGTAGTCTGTCTGTGTAGGTTTGGAGGGGGGCTGTTAAACGCTTTCATCAATGGAGGACTTAGCCCAGCCTTTCTTTATGGTCATCTACACCTGTTTAGGTGGCTGAGGTTGGTGGTGGGTATGTGTCCTCACTGACATGCATGTGTGTGTCCTATGGACACACATTTGGGCCGCAACATGTACTGCAGTGGGATTTGTCACCTTGTCTAGTACTGCCTAGTATGTTGACAGCAGTATTTGTTATAGATTTCATGCTGCCCATATAGGTGTCCACTATCTGCTGCCATCCCATTCAGCCACCTGATTCCCTTGCATGCTCACGTCCATACCACAGATACAACTATCAGAACATACTACTCTATTCAGCAATTGATAGGAAGAGTGACTTACCTTGTGGTTGCCAGTATTGAGAAAGGTGCTGGAGGGCTGAGTATGTCGGATGCACATAGTACACTCCCTATACACGGTAAAGCACAGGTAGTGTCATGTTTGGCATCCCTTTTACTGTATGTGTGAGTCAGAGAGAGGTGTCATTCCCTGGGTCCCTACCGTGTCAGTGTATGTGCTATGCGTTTCTTCTTTGCCAAAGCCTGGGCATACTGGGCACGCCTTTTTCTGCCAACATAGGCAGGCTCAGGTTATTCCTCCTCCAAGTCCCTCTGTGCCTGTGATGGCCATGGCAATGGTAGGGGGGCTGTGTGGAATTGCCCCATGCTTTTCCTGCTGCAGCTGTTTGCACAGGATTATATTATGTAGCATGGCACATACTATGATCATTTGTGTACATGTAGCTGGAGAGTACTGCAAGGCTCCACCAGATATGTCCAGCAGCAGAACCATGACTTGAGCATCCAAAACACACACTCTATTATGATTCTGGTTTGCGCATGTGCCTCATTATGGAGTTTTTGTTCAGGTGTGTGTCCATTTCTGATGGGTGTCATCAGCCAAGGCTCCAGTGTGTAACCAGCGTCCCCCACTAGGTGGCCATATGGGATGTCCCCACTGGCAAATGACTGGTACAGCTGTGTCATATGCCAGATGTGGGAGTCGTGATAGCTTCCAGGGCTGCCAGCACACACATTCAAGATAATGCCCTGGCATTGTACACAACCTGGCAGTTGATGGAGGGGAAGCCCTTGCGGTTTATGTAGACCCTACCCTGCTCACCGGGTGGTGCTTTGATGTGTATATGCATGCAGTCTATAGCACCCACTACCTCAACGTATTCTGCTATTTGGTGGAAGAGATGCATATTGCTGGTCAACGCCGCACAGGTGTTGAGGAAATATATGTGCTCACCGGCATGTGCTGACATGGCACCCTGGAAGCTGATGCCTGTGAGATCCCCATGATATCCCCAGTTGCCCTTTGGAAGGTACCTGTGGCTAGTATTCTTAAGCCTACACATACCTTGGTATCAACTGGGATGGGTTCCCTTCTGTTGGTTCTGTGTGTGATGCGTGGCCGGCACAGCTCAACAATTTGCTGTAGAATGTCCCTGTCCACCCTATAGTGCCTCACTAGCTCCAACTCATGTAGCCCCTGGTAGGTTACCCTGGGTCTGTACATTCTTCTCCTTCTCCTCACTGTGGGTTGGCCATCAGCATTCATATCCTCACCACCCTCAGCCTCTTGCACATATTGATGTATGAGAGCAACTGCAGCCCCTAACATTTTGTTAGTTTTGTCAGGTAAAATTTCCCCATCTGTGTACACCGGTGGTGTAGAGTTTATGGGAAAATCCAGACTGGAAGGTGTTTGCATAGTTTATAGTAGTGTGCTAGGCTATTCCATGTGTAATTGGCTGATTCTGATACATTTCTCCTGCCAGCTATGCTAGTTCTCCTTGATTGGCTTCCTACTGCTGTTTTCCCTTCCCATTGCCTTCCCGTTTAAGCACCAAGGCACGCGCACATACCCAGTGCTCAGATGAGAACAGAGCTGCTATTTCCTGTTTTTTTTAAAACCCGTTTATGCAATGTAAACACTGCTAGGCAACCTCAGACACTCCCCTTTCCTTAGCTGTGCTTAGCTAAGGGGAAACACAGGCCACAGAGATCCAATAAGCTTACAGGATGCATGACACTCCCCCTTATGAGGTCATCCACCTCTTATAATTATACAATGGTGTTGCTGCACCTACACGGTTGGGTACAAGCTAACCCTGAGTGGAAATCTGTGATTCAGTATCAGTCCTCTCATTTGCATAAAACAGAATGCTAATTCATAGTTACTACACTCACACTGAGCTTTCCCCCTTAGCAACCACTATTCCCTGGTATTGTTGTCTTATGCATGCCATTGACTATTATGGCAAAATGCTGATTTGGGTTTAAAAGCTTATTTCCAACTTTTTTCTTATTTTTGGGCCAATCCCGTTTGTGCACTGCTGCCCTATACTTAAACATCCGAAATCGGCCAAAAAAATAAAAGTTTTTTTTTTTTATAATTTTGAAACTATTTATCATGGCAATGGCCATATATTTGGCCATTGGCATGCCTACTACATTGAATACATGCTTTCTTTGGAGCTGTCATGCCTCCGTTTTGTAATTTGCAGAAATGTATTTGGTTAGTAACCGAATACATTTCTGCAGGTTACACTATTCCTGCACAGATGCCTGTCTGCTTCCTGAATCACTAATTCACCTCATTTGCATGGTTTACACCAGCAAATGAGGTAATTAGCATATAGCAGTGGTGTCTGTGCAGGAATGTGTAGGAGCACTCGTGCACATCCTGGGAGCTCGTTTCTGGATCGTTTGTCGACCATATTGCATGCAGCAGCTCTTGCACTATTCCTACACTCCATGCAGAGCTTGCTGAATCCAGGTGATAGTCTTTTCAGGGACATAGACAAAATGAAGCCATTTAAGGAGCAGTCAAAGATTGGTGTATGCTTGGTATCACAAGTCATATCATATGTTTTGCATTGTATGTATCACAAGTCATATAAAAAGTGACTAAAACATTTTGCATATATTCTTGAGAGGAGAATGTGCTAACAAATATTAGTACATAAAGTAAATAAATAGAGTTGAAATGGCACCTATAATTTGCCTTAGCAAAAGTACAGAATTATTAGAAGTAAAACAAGTGACAACTCACTGAAAGTATTTTCACAGAAGAGAGAATAATGCTTGGAACAGCCTTCCTGTGGAAGTTGGAAGGTGTTAACTAGAGAAACTGATTTCAGAAATGTTCCCAAAAGTCATAAAGGAGTTTTTAGGCTGGGAAAAGTATATGACAGAGTAAGTAGAGTATGTATCAGAT
Source organism: Protopterus annectens (assembly GCF_019279795.1). Taxonomy (NCBI): domain Eukaryota; kingdom Metazoa; phylum Chordata; order Ceratodontiformes; family Protopteridae; genus Protopterus; species Protopterus annectens. The sequence continues at coordinate 563,506,798 of NC_056727.1, forward strand.
TGCTGTGGGTTGTACCATATTTACCCACAACTGCTGGAGTAAGATATCAGGGATTAAGTCTCAGAAGTCTAAAGAAAAAAAAAACACGAGTCAGCAGTGTACAGTTCAAACTATCACCATTGATTATTAATGTTAACTCAGCTGCAGTTTAGTTTTTATTTTTATGGGCATTTTAATTTCCATTTTGTGTATTTTGGTGGAGGTAAATATTTCTAAACAAGTCCCAGACCACCTAATTTTTTACCCAGTGATACATAAAATCAGATTCACAAATCAAAGAAGTACTATTGAGTGCATAATTCAACAAGGGTATATTTCTCTGGTCCGGTTTACCATCCCAGTATAGAAGAATTCTTATCGGTTTAGCATGATTTTCTTATTAAACATGCATTAAACAGCCCTATTGAAATTCTTCCACCTCATCTGCCCATCATTACTGATGCGTGATAACCCCAGCCCTTACCCTGTCCCTGCCACTAACCATAATCCTACACCTTACTTTACCAAAAAAAACCTTCTCATAATACTACCACTGTTCAGACAAGGTCTGTCTGAAGTTAGTGGTAGGGTTTTGGTTAACTGATCGCAAAAGGATAGGATTTGTTTGCAGTCAAATGAAGGTTTGATCATTTAATCTCTTCAGATGTATGTTTTCAACACACACACACACACACACACACACACACACACACACACACACACACACACACACACACATACTTATGTAATGTCTGTAGATGAGATATAGATAGATCCCTGTCACTCCGATGTTACTGTAAGTTACTTACTGTATTATATTATTAACATATGATTTGTGACCCTTGTATTTTGTTTTGTTTTGTTTAAACTTTTGTTTCACTTAGTGATGTCTACAGGTTAGTCAATAGGTTTGTTGTAAACAGAGAAATGTTATTCTTCACTTTTTCAAGTTACAGGTCCTTCCTCATGGTTTTAACAATTGCAGCAGTTTAAGAAACATGAGATAGTCTATTGGCTCCAATGATCCCCCACATCCCTGAACAGAATAAGTAGAACAAAATAAAGACTTGTCGTCCACTAAAGACTGCCATGCTAAAAGACACACACATACACACACACACACACACACACACACACACACACACACACACACACACACACACACACACACACACATACTTATGTAATGTCTGTAGATGAGATATAGATAGATCCCTGTCACTCCGATGTTACTGTAAGTTACTTACTGTATTATATTATTAACATATGATTTGTGACCCTTGTATTTTGTTTTGTTTTGTTTAAACTTTTGTTTCACTTAGTGATGTCTACAGGTTAGTCAATAGGTTTGTTGTAAACAGAGAAATGTTATTCTTCACTTTTTCAAGTTACAGGTCCTTCCTCATGGTTTTAACAATTGCAGCAGTTTAAGAAACATGAGATAGTCTATTGGCTCCAATGATCCCCCACATCCCTGAACAGAATAAGTAGAACAAAATAAAGACTTGTCGTCCACTAAAGACTGCCATGCTAAAAGAAACACAAACAAAGTAAAAGCTTGCAGTATCACCACAGAGAGATATGCTAAAGCTCAAAGCAGGATAAAATCACATAAAATTCTTTATTCAAATATTAAAAAATGAAGTAGTGATAAGCACTTTTGGGTATGCCTTCATCAGATCCTTAATTAACTAGTTTTCTGCCTACATCTTATGTAATATGCTTCATCTAATCATATTATTAGATTATCTCCTGAGGTTCCTGCCCTTAAGAACCGGTTTTAAAGGGACTATCCTGTTTACTCCAGGACTCTTGTCAGCTTGTAAGTCAGCGATCCAACTTGTTTCATTAATTTCAGTTCTATTTGATAAGTCCTCTCCTCTTATACTATCATTGATCTTTTCCAAGGCCAGGAAATGAAACTTGTGTCCAGGATTATTCTGTAAATGCTGTGAAAGGGCATTAGTGTGTGCTTTGAGACTGATATCACTAAGATGACATAATATTCTTACTTTAAAGGGTCTTTTTTCCCAACATAGAACCCTTCACATTTGTCACAGATGGTAACATATGATATTTCTTGTTTCACAGTCCATGTAGGTTTTCAAATGGTACTCATATCCAGTAAAGGGATGTCTAAAATAATCAAATAATGGCACAGAAATTGCTCCTGACACCACCACCAAACTCCAGGGTGTAACAATAGATAACAATCTCAACTCTGACACACACATTAATTCAACTATTAAATCAGTTAATAGAAAACTTGGATTCCTTTACAGAATAAAGCCCTTTCTCACAGCCACAGCTAAGATTTCTATTGCCCAAACCCACCTCATTTCCACCCTTTTCTATGCCTCCCCTGTCTGTACTAACCTATCCAAAAGCAATCTGAATAAACTAGCAACCTCCTACAACATAGCCAAATTTGCCACCGGTGCCCCTTTTCGAACCCACCATTGCCATAATCTTAAACTTCTAGGATGGCTGAAGGTTCAAAACCAACTACTTTTCCAGCAACTCATTTTTATCCACAAAATCTTACATCATCCTACAAATACTCCCATACTCTGTAACCTCTTCAATTTCTATAAAAATCTACCAACTCTAAGATCCGCTAAGAAGCTACAAGTAGCCACCATAAAATCCAACAACAAATCCGGGGACTGTCTGTTCTCTAATGCTGTTGGCAATACTTGCAACAAACTTCCAAGAGAAATAACATCCCTTACTTCCACAAACCTTTTCAAGAAACATTTGAGAATCTTCATGAAAAACTAGTGGCTCTGCCCTTGCTCCATTCCAGACTGATACTGTTCTCCTTTTGTCTTAATACTTCTCAACTAAAAACATTTTTTCTGATACTTTTCTATTCTCTACATTGTGCTGGAATTAATTAATTCTTCTTTACTTCCTTACTGCCCTGCGTAAACTCATGTACATAAAATGTTCTGCATAATAACAATATGTCTTCTTAAGTGTAACCTTATAACTGTTGCTAAAACATATGCTAATCAGCTTCTTACTTATGCAATTGTTGTTTCCACTGTCTTTTATTGTGGACTCTATGTGTAATTATGTTTGTCTCGGAGCTTTTCTCCTCGGGCCTCTACTGAAATTGGACATATATCCAGTTAGACTAGCCCGGTCAACAAATGTCAAAATAAATAAATAAATAAATAAATGAATGAATAAATAAATAAATAAATAAAACAATTGCTAGACTCAATATACTGGCAGGCCTTGCATTTTCTACATGGATACGTACCATTTCCAGTAGTCATCTCACTCTGATCAATTCCTCCTTTGTAACACAAAAGTCTTTTTAAATTCGGTCTGTTTTTTAAAAGAAAACCTAGGAATTTCTCCTACTATACGGTATGTCTAAGTTGATCATCTGTAGCTAGAATCTTCCAATAACCTACGTCTGTTGTGCTGGATTTGTTTATCTCCCTGCAATACTTGTGCTATTTTCTTTTCTAAATCCACTAGTCGGATCTTGCATCATTTTATTCACTTCACTGTTGTGGTGTTATATTTGCATTATAATCTCTTAACTAAGTAATATCAATAGTCCTTTTTCTTAGACTTTTTGTTGGTATCCCTTTCTCTTATAGCCAGGTAGGGATCCTTACAGTAGACCCTACAGGGATATCTGTACTTAACCAGATGGCTGCTACTACCCACAAATACAAACTCAAACTGGCATTGCTGCAGAAAATAATAAGCAATGGCCCTTCAGTCTCTATTTGGAAAACCCAGAAAGAAACAAGTTTTCAACTAAAAACATCTAATCACACGTTGTACATTCAGAAATGCAAAAACATTATCAGCTGCTAGAGGCAGATAATTCACTGTTATGTACCTCTCTTCCACTGGCAAAATCTATCAGTTGAGCTACAGTAGCCATACAGGATGTATAAGTTCCCCGATTTTGGTTAAATCATTAGGGCACAGACAATCTATTTTGTTGCTGCTCCAAAGAAGTGCACACATTTCATTTTATTTTAAATAATTCATTTATTTTAAATTTGGTAACCAGGGTAGAGAACTGATAACTGTGGACCAATTTCAGTCTCAGCCTGTAAGTACAACAAAAAAAAACAAGGTGCAACAAGTAAATCCCAACAACAAAGTACATAAAACAATAAAAGTAAAAGAAGGAATAATAGCACATAGCAGCAAACTATTTACAGTATTTATGCATCCATGGAATGATCCAATGCAGATGAAGGAGGCAGGAGTAAAAGTTATTTTGAAGTTATACAGAACAATACTGAGGACAGAATAAGATACTGAAGCAGTATGTACAGGTAGGGGTTGGTTGAGGTAGTTGGTATATCCCAAAGGAGAGCACTGAGGGGAGGGATTGGTCGAGTTAGGTGGTATATCCCAAAGGAAAGCACTGAGGGTAGGAATTTGTTGAGTTTGGTGGTATATCCCAAAGGAGAGCACTGGGGGTAGGTGTTGGCTGAGTTAGGTAGTATATCGCAAAGGAGAGCACTGAAGGTAGGGGTTGGCTAAGTTAGGTGGTATATCCCAAAGGAGAACACTGAGGGTAGGGACTGGCTGCATTAGGAGGTGTATCCCAAATTAGAGTACTGAGGGTAGGAGTGGCTGAGTTAGGTGGTATATCCCAAAGGAGAGCACTGAGTGTAGGGATTGTCTGAGTTATTTAGTATATCCCAAAGGAGACCACTTACATTTAACTTGAGATGAGTTTTACGTTGCAAGTGGAATGTGGGTTAAGAGGAGTTATCTTTGAGATAGGAGGGGATGACTTTCCACAGTTTGTGGTCAAGAACAGTGATGCAATCATCAATGCTATAATGATCAGTCGAATAAAGACTTGTGGCACATGTCTACTTTCTTCATCCCATCCTCACTCCCAACCAACCTACCAACCAGAAAGGCTTCTCTTTATGTAGTTTCATAGCCAGTACTCCATCCCTCTCCAGCAAGTTACCACACGCTATATATTTTTAACATATTTTAAAACCTGTAACTTCGGATTGATATCATCTACTGCTGACTTTTTTCAACCTACATATCTGTGCCTAACCATCTCTCCAGAAACCTCCCTTCTGTTAAACCCCCTGAACTTTATATATATATATATATATATATATATATATATATATATATATATATATATATATATATATACAATGAAGCCCCAAGACAAAAGTTGTTAAACCCTCATACCACCTACACTAAGATTAGGTTCAACTCTTAGATTACCAGAGTGCAGTTAGCAGCTCAGTAGCTGAAAATACCAGACAGTGGAAGAGAGATGTCACCGGCAAATGCTGGCACAACTACTCTGTGGGAAATTACTGGTGGTCTGTATTTTTTTTTACAACATACAAGTGAGGGGATACAGGCAAAACAGACAGAGATGTGGACTTCACTTGCCAAGCCAGTGGTGGCAGCCCTCATTAGTTTGTGGATGGGATCATTGACATGCAAGAGGAGATCATAGTATGTCCTCACACTGATATCAACATCCATGACAGTCAACAAGAGATAGGAGTGTAGTTAGGGCCTGACAGAAACCCCCCAGATGACTGCACAAATGACAACCTCTGCAACTGGCTCTTGTCCTACTGGGAAGGAATGGGTTTATTGATTGCTAAGGGCTGATAGTCAGTATGCAGGGAGAAGACAAAAAGTATAGAAAAAAGGATTAGAACCAAGATGATCATGACACATAGCACTGTCCCATTTAGACACTGTGTATTCAAGTATAAGTTAACTTTTTACACTGATGTGATTTGATGATGCTATGCAGTAAATAGCAACCCATTTCTGGTCACTCCTAGACATCTGTATCTTATCAGATTTGTTAGCATGATATCTGGACCAAGCCATGTGCTTTTAAACGGTACAATTTAATGCACTCAGTTTTTGCAAATAAAACAAAAAACTTCACAAAGGATGACTCCTTCTACACAAGCCATACTTGGTTGTTAATGAAACTTGGCTTTGTTTGCACATCCTTATGACTCACATCCTGTCACCTGACACAGTATATTGATTGAAAACTTACTAGTGCCAAGAAATATCAGTCATTCACCATGAATGTCTTAGGCATTCCCTATGGTCCCTGCCACTCCATCACATAATGCAGGGGTACTCTGTGTTTGTTGCATCCTAGAGCAGCAGAGCAAAAATATAATTCTGTTCTCTATTTATGTGACCCCACTATTCCTCAAAACAAATAGTTAAAAACACTGTTTAAAAATAAGATAACCATGGGTGAGTTAAACTATCCAGTGAGCAATTCCCATCACTTATGTCAGCTATATGCTACCAGCCAGCTCATTCAACTTACCTCTAGGACTGATAAGGCCTCTGATGAGGACCACACTATAGATCCGAATTTCTGGTAGTATCACTGTGGTCAGTTTGAAGCCTGACTCATTCAGTGTATTTACCTGACAGCTTTTGCTGCCAACTACAACAGAGCATGATATTTGTGTATACACAAGGAATGTTGACAGCTAGCAGTTCAATGCTGTATAAACCGGTCTCTACTGTACTCTCTTCTACTAGATTTGAGAGTACGTTATTTTATTAAGACATCTTTTAAATCCTTGATAGTATGACACCTACACAGAAACAGCAGGCAAGAACAGCAACATTGTTCTGGATTACTATGAATATTAAAGTCATGAAGTCCAGAAGAAGCAAACACTGGAAAAAGTATCATAAAATAATGTATCTAATATCCTTGGCTAACGTTAAACATCACAAAATATTTCCATTATTAACAAAAGAAGAATATTTTCAAAAATTACTAAATAGCAAACTTGAATAATTTTGCATAGGTATCAGTCACTTCATCCAGGCAAAAATTATGCAGTCTAGTCACTTTCACAGTGTCCTATTCCACATTTTCACTCTAGTTTATCACATTCTTCATCTGCATAATTCCTAAGCTTTTCATTTCAAGCTTCAGGCAAGATAATGAAAACATGTTTCCTGTCTGTTGTCATTACATTGCTTCAGGCCTCTCTTTTTTGTGTTATATGGAATCTCATGTTGAAGCTCAAGCCATGCTCTTTTATGGCTGATATCTGCTTCCATGTTTCCAAATGCTAGATGTTTCTGCTATCTGGTGATGCAGCACTATGCTTGTCTATCCCTGCTGCTGCCTCACAGTATTTGATTTTCTAGTTTGGTTGCATTGCCAGCTGAGGTGTTCCCTGTGTAATGTGCTCACTGTGTTGCATGGGGTTTTGATATTTCCTGTTTCCTCTCACATTCCAAAGACATGCAGATAGGTGAAATGGTAATCCTCCAAACCACCTATAGGTGTGTGTGTGTGTGTGTGTGTGTGTGTGTGTGTGTGTGTGTGTGTGTGTGTGTGTGTGTGTGTGTGTGTGTGTGTATCCTGCAATTTGCTGTCATCCCATTTAGGGCTGTTTCCCTGCCCTTTGCCCACTGTTTGCTGGGACAGGCTCCATGACTGTTTGGTGGGACAGGTTCTGTGACTGCGTATTGGAATAGGCTGCATATCTGTGACAGTTTGCTGGGACAGGTTCTGTGACTGTTTGTTGTGACAGGCTCCATATCTGTGATTGTTTGCTGGGACAGGCTCGTTATCTGTGACTGTTTGCTTGTGCAGGCTCCATATCTGTGACTGTTTGCTAGGACAGGTTCTGTGACTGTTTGCTGGGATAGCCTCCTTATCTGTGACTGTTTACTTGCACAGGCTCCATATCTGTGACTGTATGCTGGGACAGGCTCCATGAATGTTTGCTGGGATGGGCTCCATATCCGTGACTGCTTGTGGGACAGGTTCCATATCTCTGACTGTTTGCTGGGACAGACTCCATGGCTGTTTGCTGGGATGGGCTCCATATCTGTGACTGTTTGCTGGGATGGGCTTCATATCTGTGACTGTTTGCTGGGATGGACTCCATAAGACTGTTTGCTGGGACGGACTCCTTATATGTGACTGTTTGCTGGGATAGGCTCCATATCTGTGACTGTTTGCTGGGATGGGCTTCATATCTGTGACTGTTTGCTGGGGCGGACTCCTTATAGGTGACTGTTTGCTGGGACAGGCTTCATATCTGTGACTGTTTGCTGGGGCGGACTCCTTATAGGTGACTGTTTGCTGGGACAGGCTTCATATCTGTGACTGTTTGCTGGGATGGGCTTCATATCTGTGACTGTTTGCTAGGACAGGTTCTGTGACTGTTTGCTGGGATAGCCTCCTTATCTGTGACTGTTTACTTGCACAGGCTCCATATCTGTGACTGTTTGCTGGGACAGGCTCCATGAATGTTTGCTGGGATGGGCTCCATATCCGTGACTGCTTGTGGGACAGGTTCCATATCTCTGACTGTTTGCTGGGACAGACTCCATGGCTGTTTGCTGGGATGGGCTCCATATCTGTGACTGTTTGCTGGGATGGGCTCCATATCTGTGACTGTTTGCTGGGATGGACTCCATATCTGTGACTGTTTGCTGGGACGGACTCCTTATATGTGACTGTTTGCTGGGACAGGCTTCATATCTGTGACTGTTTGCTGGGATGGGCTCCATATCTGTGACTGTTTGCTGGGATGGGCTTCATATCTGTGACTGTTTGCTGGGGCGGACTCCTTATAGGTGACTGTTTGCTGGGACAGGCTTCATATCTGTGACTGTTTGCTGGGATGGGCTTCATATCTGTGACTGTTTGCTGGGGCGGACTCCTTATAGGTGACTGTTTGCTGGGACAGGCTTCATATCTGTGACTGTTTGCTGGGATGGGCTTCATATCTGTGACTGTTTGCTAGGACAGGTTCTGTGACTGTTTGCTGGGATAGCCTCCTTATCTGTGACTGTTTACTTGCACAGGCTCCATATCTGTGACTGTTTGCTGGGACAGGCTCCATGAATGTTTGCTGGGATGGGCTCCATATCCGTGACTGTTTGCTGGGATGGGCTTCATATCTGTGACTGTTTGCTGGGATGGACTCCATATCTGTGACTGTTTGCTGGGACGGACTCCTTATATGTGACTGTTTGCTGGGACAGGCTTCATATCTGTGACTGTTTGCTGGGATGGACTCCATATCTGTGACTGTTTGCTGGGACGGACTCCTTATATGTGACTGTTTGCTGGGACAGGCTTCATATCTGTGACTGTTTGCTGGGATGGACTCCATATCTGTGACTGTTTGCTGGGACGGACTCCTTATATGTGACTGTTTGCTGGGATGGACTCCATATCTGTGACTGTTTGCTGGGACAGGCTTCATATCTGTGACTGTTTGCTGGGATGGACTCCATATCTGTGACTGTTTGCTGGGACGGACTCCTTATATGTGACTGTTTGCTGGGATGGACTCCATATCTGTGACTGTTTGCTGGGACAGGCTTCATATCTGTGACTGTTTGCTGGGATGGACTCCATATCTGTGACTGTTTGCTGGGATGGGCTCCATATCTGTGACTGTTTGCTGGGATGGACTCCATATCTGTGACTGTTTGCTGGGACGGACTCCTTATAGGTGACTGTTTGCTGGGACAGGCTTCATATCTGTGACTGTTTGCTTGCACAGGCCCATATTTGTGATTGTTTGCTGGGACAGACTCCATGACTGTTTGCTGGGATGGGCTCCATATCTGTGACTGTTTGCTGGGATGGGCTCCATATCTGTGACTGTTTTCTGGGACAGACTCCATATTTGTGACTGTTTGTTGGGACAGACTCCATATCTGTGAGTGTTTGCTGGGGCAGGTTCCATATCTGTGACTGTTTGCTTGCACAAGCTCCATATCTGTGATTGTTTGCTGGGACAGGGTACATATCTGTGACTGTTTGCTGGGATGGACTCCATATCTGTGACTGTTTTCTGGGACAGACTCCATATTTGTGACTGTTTGTTGGGACAGACTCCATATCTGTGACTGTTTTCTGGGACAGACTCCATATTTGTGACTGTTTGTTGGGACAGACTCCATATCTGTGAGTGTTTGCTGGGGCAGGTTCCATATCTCTGACTGTTTGCTGGGACAGACTCCATGGCTGTTTGCTGGGATGGACTCCATATCTGTGACTGTTTGCTGGGACGGACTCCTTATATGTGACTGTTTGCTGGGACAGGCTTCATATCTGTGACTGTTTGCTTGCACAGGCCCATATTTGTGATTGTTTGCTGGGACAGACTCCTTATTTGTGACTGTTTGTTGGGACAGACTCCATATCTGTGATTGTTTGCTGGGGCAGGTTCCATATCTGTGACTGTTTGCTGGGATGGACTCCATATCTGTGACTGTTTGTTGGGACAGACTCCATATCTGTGATTGTTTGCTGGGGCAGGTTCCATATCTGTGACTGTTTGCTGGGATGGACTCCATATCTGTGACTGTTTGCTTGCACAAGCTCCATATCTGTGATTGTTTGCTGGGACAGGGTACATATCTGTGACTGTTTGCTTGCACAGGCCCATATTTGTAATTGTTTGCTGGGACAGACTCCTTATTTGTGACTGTTTGTTGGGACAGACTCCATATCTGTGATTGTTTGCTGGGGCAGGTTCCATATCTGTGACTGTTTGCTGGGATGGACTCCATATCTGTGACTGTTTGTTGGGACAGACTCCATATCTGTGATTGTTTGCTGGGGCAGGTTCCATATCTGTGACTGTTTGCTGGGATGGACTCCATATCTGTGACTGTTTGCTTGCACAAGCTCCATATCTGTGATTGTTTGCTGGGACAGGGTACATATCTGTGACTGTTTGCTGGGACGGACTCCTTATATGTGACTGTTTGCTTGCACAGGCCCATATTTGTGAGTGTTTGCTGGGACAGACTCCATATTTGTGACTGTTTGTTGGGACAGACTCCATATCTGTGAGTGTTTGCTGGGGCAGGTTCCATATCTGTGACTGTTTGCTTGTACAAGCTCCATATCTGTGATTGTTTGCTGGGGCAGGGTACATATCTGTGACTGTTTGCTTGCACAAGCTCCATATCTGTGACTGTTTGCTGGGACAGACTCCATATTTGTGACTGTTTGTTGGGACAGACTCCATATCTGTGAGTGTTTGCTGGGGCAGGTTCCATATCTCTGACTGTTTGCTGGGACAGACTCCATGGCTGTTTGCTGGGATGGACTCCATATCTGTGACTGTTTGCTGGGACGGACTCCTTATATGTGACTGTTTGCTGGGACAGGCTTCATATCTGTGACTGTTTGCTTGCACAGGCCCATATTTGTGATTGTTTGCTGGGACAGACTCCTTATTTGTGACTGTTTGTTGGGACAGACTCCATATCTGTGAGTGTTTGCTGGGGCAGGTTCCATATCTGCGACTGTTTGCTTGCACAAGCTCCATATCTGTGAGTGTTTGCTGGGACAGGGTACATATCTGTAACTGTTTGCTGGGATGGACTCCATATCTGTGACTGTTTGCTGGGACAGGGTACATTTCTGTGGAATAAGTGACTCAGTCCATTTTTCACAGTAGTGGTGCAGCATATGATGCCAGTAAGTTCTACCCTATTGTTTTGTTCTTTTTGTTTTTATAACCCACAAGGTATTTATTCAAATTCAACTACTACAATTCTTAAACACCTGTAAGTTATTCTTTCAGCTGCAGTGTAGATTCAGGCCAGGACACAGCACAGGAACTCTTCTCTAGGAAGTTAGAAAATGTATGTGGAATCAACTAAATCTGGATAACATTATCAGTACGTTATACCTTGATTTACCCAAGGTTTTTGACACTTTCAACCACTTCTTTCAGGTAGGTGTACAAACACTGGTCTGTCTAATGGTTGTATAAAGCTGTGTTGAAGGCTAATCTTTACCTGCTGGGTGGTAATAATCTAGAACCCCACCTCTCTGAGCACTAACATGCAATGTTCCACAGAATTTCCATGCCTATCCTCACTCTAACTGCAGCCTGTGTAAATAATACATCAGAATACTGTGTTGCATCAAGTCTAGTCCTATACTCTGATGACTCTGACATTGTTTGCCTTGCTACCAACATAATTTTTGTTGAAAATGATTTGCAGCACACTTTCATAAGATCCAGAAGCTGCTGCTGAACTCTGATCCCAACACTTGAACCATATATTGCGTAATAAGTAAAGCTGCTTCATGCCTTTTACTTTTATACTCATGGCCTTACAATACCATCACAGAGAAAATAAACATGGTCAAATTGCTGAACCTTAGAACTGATAGGGAGCTCATACCTCATTTACACACAAACATGTTTGTTGTTAAAACTAATATCAATGGTTATCAGACCCAGCTCCTTTATGAATGGGCTTACCCATTAATTAATTTCCTTCACTTGGTCTTCTGTTATACAACTTTCCTAATCAGTCATTGCTCCTGCATTAGCTCTGGCAAAGAACACTTATGTCCTGTAGGCTGACTAGTTAAGAAATAAAAGCTTGCTATACCTTTACCAACCTCAGTGTTGCAAAGTATGAGAAACATTGCTTGATTTGCATTTAGAGGGCTATCAAGAGCTCACACCATGATGGAAATTTGAGAACATTCAGCTACATTACCATATAGTAGTAGTCCAAGGGTATATGCTAATTAATGAACTTCTTCATTCTCCAAAGTGCCCATCCTGGCTTCCTAATTAAACTTTGATGAGTTTATGATTGAGTCACAGAACAGTGAACACAAAATCTTGGAATCACACAACTGCCAGCCACAGTTGAGACTGATAAAACACAAGATGTTTTTGCACTGAGACAAACCCTTTATGCATTATCCCCAGTATAGATAGCTGCATCCCTCATATCCCCTGCTAATTAAAGATGATTCAATCTGTCTGGCAGTTGGTGTAGAGGGTTAAGACTAAGCTAGAGTTTCTGTGTTACACGGTTTGATTCCCTCATCCCTTATTTGCCTACTGTATAACTTTATTCAAATCACTTAACAAGACATTGTTCCCAGGTTGCCCCTGAAAGGTACTGTGAGCCCAGTTAGCCTAGCTAGTTAAGTAATGGGTGTTGTATAATTATTATTATTATTATTCTAAATCTGGTATCAGCGCATCTTGGGGAAAATAAAAATCGAAGAGACATTGCAGGTTGACATTCACAGTGAAATTCCCAGATGTACATTTCAGTAATTGACAGTATGAGTGTTGATTATTAGTGTAGCATGCTAAGCTTGCTACCTATTCAGGACAGCCAACCTTGCAGTGATAGACACCTCTGAAGATTACACGCAGTGTAGAATGCTCCATTTATATATATACCATTTATCCAAAACCTGCTTTATTCAAGACAGATGCTTGTTTCCTAAAAAAAAGGTATGGAAATTCATGTTTTTCAGTATTAGTACAAGATGTGCAATGAACATCCCCTTAGGGTCCAGCAAAATGCCTCTAAACTGGGATTCCTGTATGCTGCTGTGAGACATTTACTGAAGAAATGGTCCTGCAGCTGTGATATTATGTGATGGTGACTTGTTACTTGGGTTATTTTGCCTTCCCAGCATCTGAAAACATGGAGAAAGGAAGGTGACAGCAGGGAAACAAGGTCATCACCTTTGTAGAGAAAAAGGATTGTTGTGCTTGGTCTTTAGCCCTTTCTTAAGTGCCTGACATGTGCATCACCAAGGTGGGGTCTGCAATAAAGGCCTATTGACATGTGCATTCTTTCCTGTATGTGCCAAAATCTACATGCACCACTACTGTCTACTTGACAGTCTGGGCAACATGCCTTGGTTCCTGTCCTACCCTGTTTTGCAGTCTCATCTCCACAAGGTGTCAGTAAAGCTGTGAAGTTGATCACCTTGCTTTCCGCAGTATGGGCATGCTGATGTCAGCCGTTCATTCCCACCTCTCATGGTCAGCTTCTTCTGAGCTATGTTTTTAATTGATCCAGAATCCTGTGGATCAGATTGGAGATTTATCCTTCTCTGCCATGGGATTGGTGCATGACTGTCACATGCTGGCATTGATACCCATTACCGGCTATCAACTCCACCCATTTGATACTGGAATTCTCTTCCTTTTATATGTCCTCATTAGTTAAAACTCTATTCTCTTTGCTATTCTTTGCCTTCCATCCTTTCCTTGTCGTTCTTCATTTCCCACTTTGCACTCCTTGTTCACTGTCTTACTTCTTTTCCTAGGCCTTTCTTGTCCTCTTATTATTATCTCTAGCTCCCTCTGTGTTTTATCCTCCTGTCCTGTTCTCATGCCACCCCTTACTTACAACGCAATATAAATTTCCATACTCCTATACGCCCCTCCCAAATGCACCCTTCCTATGTTTCTGTTGTTTTTGTTTTATACTCCGTGGTTTCTTGGTTCTTTTCATTGTCCTCTCTCAGCATCTCTCAGTTTCTACATAACTGACATCTTGCCTGGTTATATCATTCATAGTTTAAATTGTGCATTTTGCAAATACTTCCAAACTTTAATAACAGCAAACAATGTTTTAATGCATTTTTAGCACGTTCTGTCCTTACCTGTTTAAATTACCTGTTAGTGTAACTAGCTCGCATTATGATTATTGAACTATTGCAGATATTGCTGTTAAGTTATAACCTGTGCAACTTCTGTTACAACTGCTATTATGGATTATTCCCTGATTTCAGCTGTATCACTGCAAAATTGCAGTTTGTATGTATACTAGACACTTTCGTTAATAGCAAATTACTGTGTTATCATTATAGTAAAGTTGTGCTTTTGTACACCTATTTTTTAACAGTTTTTCCTTATGCATTGTTCTTGGACACACTATTATCTGGATGTCATCAGATGAAGCTTTCTGGTTAAAAATATAAATAAATAAATAATGATAGATAGACTCCATATATTGCTATAACAGTAAGCATCCAATAAACCAATTTACCAAAAGAATAAAAAAGGACGTCAGCCTCTAGTCTAAGAAAGAAGAGGTGACTTGGTTCATAAACAACTGAGTCTAACCGTTTAATCTTAAGATACATTTCAAATAACTGCTAACACCTACCTGAAGGTCACTGCAGATACATAGAAGGAGCAATGGTTTAATATTTCATTTACAGGATAATCACTTATTATTTCATTTACAGTAAATTCCTTTCCTCCTACAGGAAATGCAACTGCACTCTCCCCACCTAGCCTAATAATCAATCCACCCCTTAAACTCCTGACTAACTTTGAGTACAAGCTAACCTAACATAAATGTACACATTGTAAATAACATAATTGTGCGTATTATAAATAACCCATCCCACCTTTTTTCTCTCTTTTCCTTCTAAGTCTTTATTCTCCCTGTCAATTAAGTTACCACTGCCATCCTAAATATTTAGATACTATGTAACCAAATAATTTATTCCTGTTCTCTAGCATGAAATTAAATTGTAATTGTGTCTTCTTTACTATGATTGTATATGTAACTAAACTATGTAATGCGAACCTTTTCTCCCCGGGCCTCCACTGAAAACGGGCTCCCTGAGCCCAGTGGACCTCCCCGGTCATCAGTCTGGAAATAAATAAATGAATAAATAAATAAATGTTATTAAAATTCCAGATTAATATGTTGAGGACATAAGAATATCAAATTTTAGCAACATATTCTTTGTTCAACTTTAGGAGAGAAACATGACCTCTTTAGAATTTTTTTCCCCTGGTGAGATACAACCAGCCTCTTAGCTCCAGGGTGCTGGTTATAGCTCTGGCCTTCTTAATGTTGTCTTTATACAGTTTGCTTGTTCTTCCTGGACATATCAGCCTTATTTGGATACTCCATCTTACTGCCACATCCAAAACAGATACTGATTGATTTACTGCAAAATTTTATTGAGATTATTAAAGAGTTATATATATCATAATAAGACAGATCAAAGTAAAACATGTAAGAAATCAGGGCAGTAACTTTGTTAACTATTTACAATAATTACTTCATGCCTGAAATGAATACATGGTTAAAAGTATATACAGAACAAATTCTAAAGTTGTAAATAGCAGTTTAAAAACCATTAGACAAAATATTGCTAAGTATCTTTTATAATTCTTTGGTATGTAGAGGTGAGATCATACTGAAAAAATCAACTGGAGATGAGACTTATGACCATGGATTTTTGGTGAATGCTCCAGGGTATATCCTGTTTGTATTATTATGGTTTCTCTGGCAGGTATCTCACAAAGAGAAGTCAGGAATTCTTCAAATTGAGGTGGTGTAGATTTTGTAATATTTTCTTATGTTTTTTTCTTACCACAGCTAAAAATTATCCATAATAGGTAGCAGTTTTCATTCTTTTACTGTAATATTCTATGACATTAAATAAAACTCAAACTTTTGTTAAAGAGAAGGAATTTAACCATAAGGTTACCTGGCAGAGGGGATGCCATGATCAAAAAGGTGGTTCCCCAGGGTGAGGATCTTCTATTGCACTTTGGTTGGGTTGAACCCTGTCATTTCTCTTAAAAACTCAAATCTGCAATATTATTCCAATACAATTGAATAGGACAGTCATAGAATACATGTATCCAATCAGTGTTGCTTAATTTGATTAGCTACCCCAAATTTAGTTTATACAGTGCCGCTTATATGTCAGGATATTCCTTGTAACTGAGTGTTTGGTACAGTTACTAACTAATCTGCTTATTAAAACTAACTGAAATAAACAAATAAACAAAACATGCACTGTAAAAATGCAAAAATGCTCTCTCTTGACTAGATTATGCCCTGTGAAGTTAATATCTTCCAAACTTAAAAAAGTTTGCTTTTGTTTTAAACTGCTTTTGATAATACCTTTCAGAAAATGTTTAAAAAAGCCATGACATCCTCTCCAGAACTAGTACTATACAAAACAGCATACTTTTTCACCTGCAAACAACTCATTCACTGAAGCAAAAGCTAAAACAAGTTTCTGCACTGACACATATTCTCTTAAATGATTATTCAAGAGTTATGGTGCATTCTAATACCTACATATATTTTTTAAAAGTCAGTCAATAGGGAAAAACCTGTTTGAACTACCGATCTGTGAAATAGAGCCATCAATTCTAGTATTAAATGAAAAAAGCTTGGGAAAACGCCTTTAGTTTTTCACTCATTGATTTGTTCATTACACGTGAAATTACTTTGTTCCTGCCTTCTTTTGTTTCAGTCTGGAATTAGCCCCTAGAACAAAACAATTCCTTTTGCTGGCAGATTATCAAATTCATTGGTAGTTTAAATGCTTACAATAAGTAAAGGATCAAGCCCATAGCTTAATTGATATGATAATTTATGTTAATAAACCTACCCTTCGCACATGCTCCTTTGGCCAATAATTCAGGCTTGGAATGTGTACCATTCTTTTATGGAAAAGGGTAAATTGTCATTCTACTGCTGCCTAAAAGGCATATTTTTAAAACCCATTTACATTTGCATATGTCACTGTCTTGGCAAAGCACTGACATATTTGCTGCAGACAACACAACAGCCCTTTTGTCATCCCTCACCTTCATGCTCCATGAAATCACACTGAACTTTGTTGAGGACAAGAACAATTAACAGCCTTCCTTATACTTTAAGCAGGTCACTGAGTCCAGAGCAGGAGTTAATATTCATATGATTGCCCTCATACTCTGCAGGGTGAAACCATTTTTCACAGGAATCCTGTTAAATAAAACATCAAATAGGATCAGGCAACTGTGAATTATAGATAAACAGAAGATGACAAATGTTGTTTTAAATAGAAAATCACTTTTTCCCACAGCAACCATATGTTACAATTTTTCTGAGCAAGAGAATGAAACTGACCAGAGTGGAGTGAACAAATTTTATTAATGCAATGCCTTGCCTTATTGTAGTCTTTTTGTTTATACAGTAAAGGTTTGCAGGACTGTTCCTCCCGGATTTTATTTTCTGTGCTAAATCACCAATACACATCTTCAGGCTTTGAGCTACCTCATTTTCCTTCAATGCATTTCCCTTTCAAATGATTGGAGGAGGTGAGTTCTAGTTAAGAATTACTGTTTTAAAATAATCATCTATTTAGTGCACATAGCTGTATCAATGCATTAGTTTTAAAACATGATTTAGTTGTCTTGAACTGTTTTTTCACCTTCCTTGTGTTCTGTCATATGAGAACCTTTTTGCATTTATTTTCATTCAAGATTCTAAGGTGAAAGAGCTGCCATGTTTTTATTAATGAGACCACAATAAATAATCAAAGCATGATGGTAAGTGTGATGATAGGAGGTGCTGCCAGCTATGCCAGGAGAAGTAGGGCAGTGGATGTGTAACATATGCCGGCACAGCTAGCTGGAATTTTGTAAAGAATTATATGTCATTTGTATATCAATCTCGTTTGCACAGATGCTTGTGTTGAAAAATGTATTTGTAAACTTGTATTAACATGTATCAACAGTGTCCTGCTGGAAAGAAAAGAAATGTACATGATTATTGCAGCTGAATTTAATGTATATGTTTTAACAGAGGATACTAGAAAAGAAGAGGTTAATCACAATCCAGCTGCAGAAACTCTGAAAAATAGTTGAAATTAAAATATCCATAAAGATTGTATCTTACAGTTCTGGTTGCAGCCAGAGACAACATGTCTTGCAAACTATTAGGAAGCCTTTCTACTCTGGGAGGGTAAAGGTTTGAAATGGTTTTATGATATCTAGTAGCAGCAGCAGATCTGAACAAAGCCCTATCTGTGTGTATGGTAACACATAGGTGCTAAATCCTGACAGCTTCTAGTAATGGGGGTTGCATGGGAACCAGAAGTCAGATGAGCAGATGTATTTAATGTATTTGATGTCATTCTGTACAGAAATAATGTTTTGATATTAGATGAGAATGAAGTCTCAGGAGCAGTCTGTTTTTGGAACCTGGCAAAGGAGTAAGACCACTCACCCACTTAATCTTGCCTTGCACTAGTAAGTGACCAATGACTAGTATTTTTTAGATTAGTCAGGAAAATATAGTGAGAATAGTTGTTTTTCCTGTAACTGTGTGAATCTTTCCAGCTGTGTTATTTTTTATATTTCCTGTGTCTGAACCTCTGGTGTTTACTATAAATAGATATTTAGTATTTTCATGTCCTTTGATTATTTATTATTAAATATATTTAAACTTCTCTTTGTTTATATTTTATATATTTAAGCTTTGAGAGTATTTGCATATATTTATTTGGTGATAACTGTGGCCATTCCTGAAGCCCGGCTGTTTGGTCAACAGTATAATTGGATACCTTTTAAGAGCCTTATAGTAACTGACTGGTGGCAGTGAATCTACCTTATAGTCTGGGCAAAGTTGGTATAATGGGTAGTCTGTTCCACCCTTTCCCAAGTGTTTGTGTGTGTGTGTGTGTGTGTGTGTGTGTGTGTGTGTGTGTGTGTGTGTGTGTGTGTGTGTGAAAATTAAATCTAAAAGAGAGTGTGCATCAGCTACTGAGAGCAGGGACATGAAGCACTGGTTTCACAGACAGGCTTCTGGAGGACTTGGCTTGGACAATTAGTTGAGGACCTAACTCTACAGCTTTGCCAGTGGGGAGTCTTACTGGGGACCTGGAGGGAGACAGAGAATCCCAGATCCTGGGCAGAGTGTGTTCCCTGTGTGCTCTGAAGGAAAATTGTGCTTGATGCAGAGAGGTCTGCATCTGGAAATACTGAGTGTATCCATTTGTATTCCAAGTAAACATCCCTGTCCAGTGTCAGTGGTTCCGTGATTACTGGCCCAGTGTGGGGATGCCACAGCAAGATCTAACCTTACAGCTCCAGGGATCAGCAGTCAGTCCTATTACTGACTACAAGGAGATTTGTCTGTTCCACTCTCACTTTGTCTGTGCTTTTTTCTCCAGGTATTCATTTCCTCTCACCTTCCAAAATGATGATGGTTGAGTGGTTGCAGCAACATATGGGCATGTGTGTGTGTGTGTGTGTGTGTGGGGGGGGTAGTTGTAGTTGTAGTTGTGGTTGTGGTTGTGGGTAATAAGCACAAGGAAGTGTACACAGTATAGATATTATTGCATGCCCAGGGGGGTTGAGGCATAAACCCAAATGAAAGTTGGGTGCCTTAATATCCCTAAAAATGGATATCTGCAATTTTTCATTATGAATTATATTTTATATATGATACTTACATGCTTTGTATTATATATCAAACAGCATGCTTCTTCCAGGAAGACAGCCACAGTGAAATGTTGAATTCTAATAGCAAGTTACCTCTAGCACAAGAGTCTTTCGTTAATTGTTATCTTAGATGTTGACCTCCTCATTTCCTGAAATTTTAAAATTCAAAATGGACTTAAATACTATCAACAACTTTGTTTTACTATTAACTCCCTATCTGCAATGCTTCTCTGTACATAAGGCTCTGTAACTAGCATAATGATTTGCAACAAGCATGAGTTTGTCACACAAGCTTTTAAACCATTTGACTTTGCATTTGTACTTCTGTATTATAAGTTTCTTGAATATTGATGTTGGTTGTTTTTGTTTCTGTACTTTCAAGTTATGGCTCAAAAGAGTATGTGACCCAGCATTCTTTGAACTCCTTCACCAAACTAGAAGTGGTGATAAAGCAAATACCATTTATGTTTAAGAGGAAGTCTTCCTCAGGAATAAACCATTCCCAAAATCCAAAAAATGAAACAAGAACAAATGAAACTGGAAACTGAGGCACAGCTAAAAGTGAAAGTTTAATATATGAAAACAAACACTAAGTGTTTTCATGCCCTTGAATTGGCACTTCTTCAGACCAAAAATCATTTAAAAAACAAACATTTATATATATATATATATATATATATATATATATATATATATATATATATATATAATGTCAGAAATCATATGATCAAAAAATACCAATTTCAAGACTTTCCATTCCAATAAATCATTCATAAAAATGTAGTAAATAATAAAGATAAAAGATCACATGCTCAAACAGCACCAGTCATATCACATAAACTATATACATGTATTCATGCATAAAATTAGAAACATATTAACCAAGCAGGAATCATTTAAACAAATTCCTTGATTTCAATACAGGTTTCAAAGTTAACTTCCCATTGAGACTCAAACCACTGTCTGATTGCAATCTAATAATCCATCCCCATGGTACCCTTTTTAGGCAATGTCTAATCTTTACAACTAAAAACTCAGTTGAATCCATAGAATAATGAAGCATAATTTTAAATAATTAGTTGTGCCATGTAGATATCTTATAAACTCTTCCAAGAGATCTAAGGTGCCTTTGCACAATATGCATATGTCATTGACAAACCTCTTACAGAATTTAATATATGGTAAAAACTGCTCAATATTCACCACATAGCTATGCTCTCATTGGGCTAAAACCATATTGGCATAGCTATTGGCATAAAGAGTGCCATAGCTATGCCAGACTTCTGCAGATTATAATGCCCTTCAAAAGTGAAAACATTGTTTTCTAAAATGAGCTCCAGAAACAAACATATTAAATCAATATAAGTGTTGCCACTTGACTATTGGACATTAAATACAATCTAACTGATTGTATTGCTTGTAAGTTGGGAATGACCATGAACAAAGAAACAATGTCCATGGTCACCATATAGCAATTCTTTGTTAAATGACTCTCACTAGTATACCTAAACAAATCTTGTAAAAAATGCTTAGTATCCCTTAATGCTGTCTCAGACATATCCAATATGGGCCTCAGTTGTTTCTGAACGTATATGGAAAAAGGCTCAGTGAGTCATCCCTTACTCAAAACTATAGGTTGAAAGGGTGGCTTGAACAAATCTTTATGAATTTTAGGTAGCCCTTGGAAAGTTAGTACCAAAGGAAACTCAACAGTAAGATATTCCGAAAACTCTAATGTAATCAATCTGCTAAGCAGACAGCCTTAAGCAGCTCTATGCACAACACCAACAATCAACTCAATATAGACTCTCACAATCTGCACATAAGTCAAAATATCAGATAACATTTGTTTAATTGCTGAACTATAAAATTCATGATCCAGTACAACAACTGTGCCCCCTTTATCTGCTGGGTGCACAATAATCTCAGAGTCATTCTGTAATGCAGTCAATGTTTCTTCTTCAGCTCTTGTGAGGTGAAAAAACCTTTTACTCCATTTATCATTGTTCAAACTCATATGCAAATCATTCTTACAAGTTCTGAAAAAGTTCTACAGAAGCAGATGCATAGCTGGCATTAAAAGCACTAGGCTCCTTAAAGACATTAACATCAGCACTCTATGGAAAAATAGTCTTAAGCATCACATTTCTAATGAAAAGTCTCAAGTCAATAACAATATCACTTACATCAGCTTTCTGAGCTGGGATAAAAGATAGACTTCTCTGTAATACAGAGACCTCTGAATCAGATAGCCTTTGACTGGATGTATTCCATACTATGGACTTGCTGTTTGCTGCAACATCCATTTGATGGTTCTATGTGAATTCACATTGAGAAACAGTTTCCTTCTTTTTCTTCCTCTGCTTAGAGAATGATCCTTCATAGTTGATCTCTTCTGCCTGATAGGCAGCCATAGGGATGGAAAAACCTGATCCTGATCCACAGGAGCTGTCTTCCTTTGAACAGCCATTTGTTTAGGTTGTTGCTCCTCAGTAATGCTGGAACCAGTCAACTTATCGGTAGAAGAAGATGACAAACTGGCCTGTTCCATGGCAGGCATACTTGATTTACCAATAGTCTCATTAACTGAACTCCCATTGATAACAATAGAAGTAGTTCTAGGCCATGAAAAACATGGTCTTCCTTAAAATCCAAGCAATCATAGGATCATAGGAGGTTACTAAGCTAACAGCCCCAGGGCCCTTACAAGCCTAGCCAAATTCAATCCAAGTTCTCAAGGGTGTCTGGTTCAAGCAGATGCTAAAATCAGCACCTATTGCCCCTGCCCAAGAGGGTCACAGGTGGAACTCCTGGGGTGAATTTCTGGTTACCCATCGAATCATCCAAATTGCGCTTAAATAGGGCCATTGAGGGGCTTTGTTTAACATGAATAGCAAGCTTGTTCCAAAGGTGGGGCAACCTCTCTAAGACACATTTATTTTTATTTATTTATTTTATTTTACATTTGTTGACTGGGAATGTCTGAGTGAGCTAATGCCCTTTTTCAGTGGAGGCCCAGGGAGAAAAGCTCCAAGTAGTACAAACAGTTTAAAAAAGCATAGAAATATCATGGTAATTTAAAATCACTTACAGTAGTTACAAACATTTAGAAATATAAAAATGAAAGACAGATAGCAACTAAGCATAGTAAGTAACATGAGGTAATAAACAGATTTTACAAATCTAAGAGCAATTAGCTGGTAACAAAGGCTTATTAACTTACATCAAGAGCATAGAGAGTAAGTTGTATAGCCTTCAGATTATGCATTACATAAATTGTTACAGTAACTTCAGAGGTATTTATAGGTATGGAAATAAGAAAGTAAATTAGAGTAACTTCAGTGATATTTATAGATATGGAAATAAGAAAGTAAATTAGAGGTAGTTAGGGGAAAAGGGATAGTGCAGTTAGGTCTGCAGAGATAGGATGATTGTGGGAAGGATAGTAAGGAGTAATGGAGGTAGATGGTTGTTATGTAAGATAGTTGTGGTCAGAGAGGGTGAGTACAGAGGCAGGTTCTATGCTTTTTAAAGTACTCTTTGGTGGCTGACTTAAATTGTTTGGGGTGTGTAAGGGTCCTAATTTGTAGTGGGAGATTGTTCCATGCAATAGAGGGGTGGTAACTATACAAGTTGCCCCCAGTTTTTGACTTGGGTTTGTAAACATTTGGTAGATCTTGGGATGAGCTTCGGAGATGTCTTGTAGGGGAGTAGTATGAGATGAGGGTTGATTAAGTTGGACAGAAAGATGGCTGATATAGAATGGAGTGTATGATTTGGAGCTGAGATTGGAGAAGCAGGTGAAGTGAGGTGCCTTTAAATTTGTCTGTGCAGCAAGTTCTGTTGATGTCACATACCAGGTTAAGGTCCTTTGAGTGAGTGACTCATGTGCTATTTGACTTGTAAATATGCAGCATTTCCATCAAATCTGGGTCAGATATTTCTCTATATGCAAGGCACAGGTCACCTCTGAGCAGTCTGTACAACACAGGGTAAAGTGATAATGATTTCAGTCTGTCTGCATAAGACGGATCTTGAAGACCTTGAATTTTCTTTGTAATGAACCTTTGTGGTTTCTCCAATTGCTGCAGTTGTTTAGAAAGAAACATAACAAAGGGAACATTGTAATCTATTATTGACTTTATGAGGGAAGAGTACAGGGAGGTTATAACCTCTTTTTTTCTGAGGGCAATGCCTTTACTTATGAAATGAGCAATATGAAATGCCCTTCTGACCACTGTGGAGATATGGTGATCGAAGTTAAGGTTGCTGTCAACCTGCGTCCCCAGATTTCTCACCACTGACTGTGTGCTTAGGGTATTGCTACTGATGTGGTAGTTTGCAGGAAGATCACCCTTGCAGAAGGGGATGATAATACATGATTTTGCATTAAGTTTAAGACCATGACTTTGGCACCAGTCATTAGTTTGTGTAAGACCTTCTTGCAGGATGTTGACATTGCTAGACATTTCAATGATTGTTCCCAGTTTACAGTCATTAGCAAACTTTGTCAGCTACAATCCTTCAGTTTTAGCTTGCACTTTAGAGAAGTAGATTCCAAACAGTATAGGTCCCAGAACTGATCCCTGTCGAACACCACTGTTTATGGGTCTGCTGGAGGAGGTGGAGTCCCCTCAGTGAGCCAGTTTGCAACCCACCTGACAGTATATAGGTTGATGCACAGCTGGGTGAGTTTATCAATGATGCTTGAGTGGGGGATTGTGTCAAAGGCCTTAGCTAAGCCTAGGTAGGCTGTATGCACAGATTTGCCCTCATCTAGGGTTTTGGTGACTGTCTCAAAGAAGTCCACCAAGTTTAACAGGCATGATCTCCCCTTGACAAAGCCAAACTGGGTAGGGTTGAGCATTTGGAGATTTCCTATATCTTTGTTAATAAGGTCCATGATGATTAATTTCATGGCCTTGCAGATAAGGTAGGTCAGGCTAATGGGTGTATAGTTCCCGGGGTCCATGGATGTACCCTTTTGTGCAAAAGGATGACGGTAGCTGCTTTCTATTCCACTGGGACAAAGCCAGTGCTTAGGCTGTGATTGAAATCGTGCTCAATGATGATGCTAATTCCTGCTTTAACTCATGTAGAACATAGCCCAGGATGTTATCTGGTCCCATAGAGACTGTGTTTTTGGCCTTGGAGAGGGCATTTAAGACCTGCTCCTCAGAGATACTAGGTGGGGAATAGTTGTTTGGGATGATTTGGGGTATATGTGGTGGAGGACAGGGGATTGAAGTTTTCACTGAACCTGTCAGTCAGCAGATTTGCTAAATCCATAGGTTCTGTATATGTAGTACTATTAACTATGAGTTCAGCACAAATCTGGGCCTTACCTTTGAGGTTAGGGATGTAACTAATGAATGCTTTGTGGTTATCCTTAGGTAGGGAAGCTAATTTGGATTCATAGTTAGCTTTGGAGGGGGCGGCCATGGTGGTGCAGCAGTTAGCATTGCTGCCTCACAGCAAGAGGTTCTCCTGTTCAATCCTTGGCTGGGGTGCCTTCTGTGCAGAGTCTGCATGTCCTCCCTGTGGTTGAGTGAGTTTCCTCCAGGTGTTCCGGTTTCCTCCAACATCCCAAAGACATGCTGTAGGT
Organism: Protopterus annectens; assembly: GCF_019279795.1. NCBI lineage: Eukaryota > Metazoa > Chordata > Ceratodontiformes > Protopteridae > Protopterus > Protopterus annectens. The sequence continues at coordinate 563,532,427 of NC_056727.1, forward strand.
GGATTGGACTCTCTAAATTGGCCCTAGGTGTGAGTGCATGCATGTGTGTGCCCTCTGTGGAAGGTTGGGTGCCAGGCTGGCAAATCAACACTGTAAACTCCACTGCCAATCATGAGTGGACAGGTGATCCACTATGGCAACCCCTAACTGGGAAAAGCAGAAAGAAGAAGAAGAAGTTAGCTTTGGAGGACTTTACTAGGAGTCTTATTTGCTTGTTTAAGGTGAGGATGGAGTGTTTCCAGTTTTGAGTTTGTTCCTTCCTGCTTTTAGATAGCAATTTCTTTCTGCTACAGCCTATTAATGGCAGTTGTCCACCAGGCAGGTTTGTTTTTCCATGAAGATCTTGCTTTGATTCTATCAGGTACGGCAGAGTCAATACAATTGTACAGCTGCTTGTATAAAGCATTGGTGTATGACTCAGAATAAGTGTTTGTTCCATCAGTGGGAGAGGAGCTATGAAGCTATTTATGGCATCATGTAAAAGGTTGTAATTAGCTTTGGAGAAGTTTTTTAGTCCAGTTATTGCTAACGGAGGGGGGGGTCTTGTGTTATAGTTGCTTCCAGCGAGATTGATATGTGGTCAGATTTCACCAGGGATGGCCACACACTGGGGGTGGTGCAGCTGTCTCTCATGTTGGTGAGCACCAGGTCCAGGATATTTGAGCCCTTTGTGGGTGTGTCAACCAGCTGGTCCATGTATTGGAGTTAACGAAGACCAGGAAACTGTGGGCAAGTGAGTTAGAACACATATAATTTACCCAGTCTATGGATGGGTAATTAAAGTCACCCAAAACCAGTGTGTTTGGTTGTGTCTTGATTGACTCGAGTAGATTCAAGTAGGCTGAGTGGATGTCCTGATTCATGGAGGGGGTCCTATAGCTGGCAATTACCTGAAGAGGGGTCTTGCTTACAGTCAATTGCACTTGAACTAATTCAATGGAATCATGCTGTTTAACAATCTAGATTTGTATTTATCTTTAATGAATATTGATACACCACCTCCTTTAGTTCTCATGCCTTCAGCTTGTGGTCTGAACGTGTGGAAGGAAATGTAACCTGGTATAGCTGGGGTGCTGTCCGTAGCCTTAAACCAGGTCTCAGTGCCTGCACAAATGTCAACATCTTTCAGGGTGAGGACTGCTTCCAGTGAGTGCAGTTTTTGGTTTAGACTCCTATCATTTAGCAGCATAACCTTGAGGTAGTTTTTAGAGGGTATTTTTACATCAGGAATTTTGTTCTTGTGATATTGCCTAAAGAAAGGGGTCTATAGTACATAGTCGAATTATGACAACTTCGAACGTGATATGGTCGAAACCATAAGTTAGAAGTTGTCATACTTCGATTGGGAAAAAAAAAACAAAAAGAACATACCTGAGAGTTGTAAGCAGGGGGGCAAGCCCCCCAGCACCCCACACGTGGAGGGGCTGCTTCCCCCCATACCCCCACAATTTAAATATACCAACTCCGAGGTCACGCTACAGTGCAGTAAAGGAAATTTTCCCTTTACTGCACTGCAGTGCGACCTCGGAGTTAGTATATTTAAAGAGTGGGGGGTGTAGGGGGTGCAGGGGGGGCTTGCCCCCCTGCATATAACCTTTTATTTTCTTTTCCCTTTTTTTTAAATTTTTTTTTTTTACTTTTTTATACATAGTCGAAGTTTTGTAACTTTGGACATATGTGTTCGTACATACGGAACTTTGACTATGTAATATAGACCCAAAAAAAAAGCACTATGGGGATGGCTAGAGCCTTAGCCAGTAACCAAAATCCCAGGGGTGACAGATAAAGACCATCTCTGGCAAAGCATCAAGGTTTGTCGACCATGTCATCTCAGACTGACAGATACTGGATCCCCTTTGAATGACACCAGAAACTAAATTTGTATTGAGGCATGATCATAGGCAAAGGTAAAATGCTGCTTAAGGCTAAGAACATACCTGCATGAGACACATAATCCAAGAGCTCAATCATGTCTCTCTTCATATAGTCCAGTGAGGTATGTCTCAAATCATTCACACCAACATGGGCTATGACAGACTCATAACAGTGCCTGTCATTGAGAGACTTGAGTGCATGTGTGATGTGGCGAATCCTGGCACCTGACAGACAGCTGACCACGACCATTTCCTTGTTCAACCTGGTGAGAGGGACATGTGTGTGTCTCGCAATTAACTCGCCTATGACTAAGATGTTTGTTTTTGTGCTATGCCTTAGGGGCTTGACTGGTGAGACTCTGGGGTGTGATATATTATGTGTACTATGTTCTGCAGAGGATGTATTATGTGAAGCGTGCTTGTGTTTGTGTTTGGGAGGTTTCTGATGTTTAGGTAAGCTTCTTGTAAGGACCTCCACATATGTAGGTTTATGTGTTGTTGGTTTGGTAAGTGCAGGAGGTGAGGTGTGCATGCTGACAACTTGCTTAGTATCTGATGGACTGACTGATGAGTGAGAGAGCTTGGATTCTAGATTCTTCTTCTTTTGTATTTGTAAACAGTGTTCATAAGATGAGACACTGTCTAGCACCATCTAGCATCTCTTCTAAGGCAGAGTTACAGAGCTCAGCTGGATAGCCTCTATAAAGCAATTGTTGCTGCTTATTAACTTCTTAATTTATTCTCAATAGGGCAAAAAAATTGATTAACAATTTAATATAGTTAAAACTTACTCCTAAATACAGTTGCTGACATTTAAGCAAGAGCTTGGGATGGAAATCACTGTAGGTAAGCATTTTTAATACTCTTAAACCCCTTGGAATGGCTTTAAAGCAGAGGTATGCCACTGAATGTAACCACTGGTCTTTTGAGTCTATATAAGTAATTTTCCAAATCCTTCACATAGGTGATCTATTCAAATATTACATTCAACCAGATCAAAAGCTCTGGTGAGGTCAATAAAAATGGCTCAAGTGAAAAGGCCTTTGTCCTTAGCCAGGAGGATATCAGTAAGTGTCCAGAGTGCTGTAAAGGTGCTCCTGCCAGCCCAAAAGCCATGCTGTTTTGAAGAAAGTAAATTATATTGGAAATATAATGGTGAGTTGACTGCAAACTCATTTTTCAAGGATTTTACCAAGCGTGGAAAGAATGACAATGGAATGGATGTCAGCGGTGTGGGGTGGGTTAGTTTTTTGGGGGGAGGAGTCTAACAATGACTATTTTCCACATATCAGATATGATGTTTTGAGTTAGGCAGAGGTTACAAATGTGAAGCAGGGGTGGGACTATGAAGTCCTTACATAGGAATTAGAACAATGGAACTAGCTTGTCAGGATCAGCAAATGAATCAGTTTTCAGTTCTTCAAGTAGTGATACTACGTTTTTAGCTTTGATAGCTTTGAAATAGAAATGGGAATATTGGGGGGGGGGTGTTGGAGGGAGAGGAGGGGTTATTAATGGAATTAGAGATGGGAAGTGTACTGAGGTGGAGGCTGAAATCAATGGCTGTGAGGTGAGATGAGGACGACTGGGTATTAACTGGAGTAGTATGGCCTGTCACGTGGTTGAATTCCACCCAGAATCTTTTAGGCAAGCAGAGAAGGGATGACTGATGCTTTCTTCATAATGTGACTTTTATGTTGCCTGATTGCTTGTTTAGCTAGATTTCTTAGCTTAGTATAGTGTTGCTTGGAGGTTGAGGATGGGTTGTTTTTTTCAAGTATGCCAAGCATTGTCCATGAGAATAAGGAGGTATTTGAGTTTGTATGTGAGCCAGTTATTTTTTTAGGGGTTTACAGAGCAATGTGGTTTTAGGAAAGACTGATCCCTGGGATTTAGTGAGAATTTGTGTGAGGAGAATGTTGCACTGGTTAGGATCAGGTGAACAGAGAATAGGAGACCATTCTAATGAGACAAGAATTGTCTTTAGTTTGAGAATGATGGACTGGGATTTGTTCTGAAATGGTATGAGGAAGGGTGGGAGGGATTTTGTTTATGTGGTGAGTAATATTGAAGCTGATTGGACAAGAGTCACTGAAGGAAGGGGTTGAATGAGAACTTGAGAAATAATGTTAGGATTATTACTAATAATAAGATCAAGAAGTAAGTGCGGAGACCAGTTGCGTGAGTTTGAAGTCATTAAGGAATTCCAAGATGTTGTTCTTATTAGGACAAAGAAGATTGAGATTGAAGTCTACTAGTAGGATGAAGTTTCTGAGAGTTTTTTTATTGAGGAGGTAATTTCAAGCAGAAGGGTTTTGACTTTAATTAAGGAGGCAGGCAGAGGGAGGTAAGTGACATAAAGATGGCATACAGAGAAGGTGGGGTTTGACACAATGGTTACAGTATTTACCTCACAGACAAGAGTTTCAGGGCTTGATTCTCACTTTTGAAGAGAAATTGGCTAGGCTTAAAATAGCCTTCTAGGGAAGCTAGCCTAGTACTTACATATGAGCCTAAGTTTAAGGGAGTTTCTTACAAGGGATGGGTTGATATCATTAGCATGGGAGAGTGGATGTGACATTTGTTTATTTAACATTTGTTGACCGGGAAAGTCCGAGTAGAATAGAGCCTATTCTCAGCAGAGGCCCGGGAAGAAATGCTCTAGCCGCATGACTTTGGAATGTGGGAGGAAACCCTAGTATCTGGAGGAAATCCACGCAAATGCAGGGAGGACATGCAGATTCCACACAGAAGGCATTCCAGCTGAGAATTGAACCTGAGAACCTCTTACTGTGAGGCGACAACATTAACTGCTGCACTACTGCGCCACCGATATGCAATGAAAAATGTGTAAAGGAAGGGATTGGGTTGTAGGATGTGCCTACTTGGGTAAATGAATACAGAAGTTGAATGGACATTACTGAGAAAAGAGTAATAAGGATTTTTAAGGGCTGTATGAGAGGTATATTTCCACTCAGTAAGGAAGTAAACAAACCTATTACTATGAGTGGAAGAGTAAAACAGGAGCAGCAGGAGAGTGTAAGTTGAGATGAAAAGAAGGTAAGACAATTCAAAAGAGATGAAACTCACTGAGGGCTTTTTGAAAAGGTTGGGAGTAAGGCGGTAAGGGGGGTTGGGGGTAAGGGGTAGAAATGTGCTGGGCAGACAATGTTTATGGAAGAGAGAATGGTGTTGTCAGATGTATGTGTGTATGCTTGCTTCTGTAGCTATATACTGTTCTCCTTTAAGCTGCAATTATGAAGTAAGCACTCAGGTCACTCCAGAACAAGTACAAATATGACTCTGTCATTGTTCATGTTGGTGGGAATGACCTGAGACATACCTCCCTGGACTACATGAAAAGAGACATGGAAGAGCTCTCTGATCATGTAGCCCAGGCGGGTATGACCCTGACCCTGAGTAGCATCCTGCCCTCACCAAGAATGATACTGCAGTATAAAGAAAAAAATGATCAATTTCAACAATTGGCTAAGCTTCTGGTGTCATTCAAAGGGGATCCAGTGTCTGTCAGCTTGGGACAACATGCTTGACAAGCCTCGTTGCTTTGCAAGAGATGGCTTGCACCTGTCACTCCTAGGCTTTCGAATACTGGCCAAGGCTCTTGCTGCCCCCATAGTGCCTTTTTTAGGCAAGGCTCAAAAGTCAAACCCACCTCCATAAACAGCAAAAATAAAAAAATGAGGGTTATGCTACTCAACGCCAGGAGTTTAAATCTCAAAATGCACGCGCTCAAAGCACTCCTCAATATGGAGAACGTCAACATCTGTGCAGTAACTGAAACCTGGTTCAAGGCTCTACAGAGCACCCCAGCACTACTGGGCTACAACTCATACCAAACATTTTGGCCACAGAACATGGACCGAAACACAAAAGGAGGGGGTGTATCCATATTCATCAAGGATACCTACACATCCAGGTTAGTGGTGCAGCATGATACCTCCGAGATCATCCATGTGCAACTAACATCAGGCAAATCTGCAATGCAAATTGTGGCCTGCTACAGATCACCATCCATGACCCAGGACCACCACTCCACCTTTCTGGACACACTGGAAAACATGAAGGTCCTACCGAACACCCTGATATTGGGCGGTTTCAATCACCCTACCATTAACTGGGAAAACTACTCAAGTACAAACTCCCAGGTTCAGCGCTTCCTGGAATTTATTAACTCAAATGCCCTGGATCAGCTGGTAAACTCCCCTACCAGAGGTGAAAACATATTGGACCTTTTCATCATCTACATGGGCGACAGGTGTTCCACACTGGAGGTCAACCTGTCACTGGTTAGATCAGACCATAAACTAATCACTCTGGATGTCCACACCACACCACCATCTCCATCCAAGGAAAGCACAGTGAAAAACTTTTCTATAGCAAACTTCACCTTACTTAAGACAGAGGTGGTAAGTTTCACAGCCCCCACGCTAAAGGATAGCAATGTCCAAGATGCAGGAACCTTTACAAATGCACTCTATGAGCACCTACAAGGATGCAGGGATCGTGCCATCCCTAGCAAAACCAAGACTCATTCTCCTAAGAGAAGGAAACCAGTTTGGTGGACCCC